>NW_021604598.1:1836613-1853948 GCF_004785775.1 Grammomys surdaster | reverse complement strand
CCTCCCAAGTGCTGGGATTAAAGGCGTGTGCCACCACTGCCCGGCGATTTCTTGCTTTTGAAAGCTGACTCTGGGATGGCCTCCAACATGAGAAAGACACCTGCGCCAGTATAAAGAGCCACTTGGAATAAGACTTCCATTTTGATCAAGGGTCAAGTAAAGTTTTAAGTTCCTAAGACCTTCCTGGGAACTGACATCCTACTTGGCAGAAAGAGACATATACATGGATAACTGACATCTTGGTTGGTAAGTTAAGACATGAGTGTTAAGCAAGACAAGTTCTCCGCTACAGTGGAATACCCCAACCAACGAGAACAGGATAAATGTACAACAAAGACATGTTCCTAAGGAAATCCCCTATCCCTAAGTTCTGATTGGTGGAATAACTTCGCACAAATGTTTGTGAATTTCAGGCTTAAAATCTCTATGAGATTCTGGTTGAGGATTGCAGTTCAGCTCTGGAGTCTGGACTATGTCCCTGATGGATCAATCTTGGGTTGTGCATTCAATAAACCAGCCCTATTTGGCTGATACCGGTGTGTGAGTGGTTTGTGCAGCAGTTCCCAGACCCCAGCAGGAGTAACTCAGGAGGGATCTACTTTGTGTTCCTCAGTGAACACAACAGACCTGGGACCCAGACATGTGCCAAATGCCCTTGGTAGCACACATATCTGTAGTTCTGATGAGTACTCTCCGTTGAACTTTTCCCAGAATGCATCTCCAGGCAGAGATGGAGAAATCTGTTCAGGGCTGTGCTCAGGTGAATTTGGTGAAATGGAAACTGCAGGCTGGGACTGGGCCTAGTGGGGAAAGTGCTTGCCTAGCATGGAGTCCTGGGGCTCCACTCTGAGCTGGCTGAGGTGAGAGGGGGAGGCATTTAAAATTAGCCCACTCAGTAAGAACGTTTATTCTCAGGAAGGAAGGAAGATGGAGAGATAAGGACCCTGTGGGAACGGTCCTTTTCCGATCTTCATGGATCAGTGTGTTTTAATGGGCCATTTTATAACAGGTGAGGTGTTTGGACCAGTCTGTCTCTGACTTTTACAAGTTATCTTTTTCTTCTTGTTTTTAAATGATTGACCACATTGTAGGAGTATGGGAGTCAGAGGAAAACTGGGGAGTTGGTTTTCTCCTTCTACTACATGGGGCTCAGGGGTTGCTCATAAGAGTTCAGGTTTGGCCGCAGAGGGGTCTACCTGCTGAGCCCTCTTGTCAACCCCTTATATGTTCTTGCCTTTCTACCCTGTGATGCCCTGGGCTGTCAGGGACTCAGCTAGCAGAGAGGTCACCAGATGGGCACCTGCCCTTTGACCTTGAACTAGACTCTATGCCAAGATAAATCTGTAGTTTTCTTTTTTAACTTACTCTCTGCCAGTGAGTTATCAGCAACAGAAAACACACAGGACACCCATTATCCCTGCCATGATGACAATGGAGAGTAAGAAAGCCACGCATGTGTGTCTTTTTTTTTTTTTTTAAATAATGGCTGGGTATAATCCCAGGACCTCACACAGGCTACACAGGTACACTACAACTGAGCGATGTCTCAAGCCCCTCATTGGAAGATTCTACCCAGGGGCTCTACCACTGAGCCACACCCCCAGCCCTACATTTTAAAGGAAGAGGTCTTTGAAGTGATGACCTTTAAGCCGAGGCCCACTGATGAAATGGCTCAAGCTCTGCAATGGGCTGAGGAGTGCACCTGGCAGAGGGATGTGGAGTACAAAGGTTCTGTGGTTGAAATCAATATGGGTGCTGGAAGGACACAAAAGAGACCTGGTAAGTCAAGACCATGTCAGACAGTGGTGGGTGGCAGGAAGGCCATGCATGACACCCCCTGAAAACTAGGGCAGAAAGGAATGTCTGCACTTTGGGTATTACATGCTGTAGTCTTTATATGAGACTTAGCCAGCAGTCCAGCTCCCGTGCAGATTTCTCCTCCCTCCCTGGTTTCAGGATTCAGTGTTAGAGTGTGGCCTGGGTGAAGACGTCATACTTAGCTGGTCTGGTCAATCCCTTTGGCTGAGGGGCCACCCCCAGGAAGGTGGGCGCTCACCTTAAGCTATGCTAGAGAGATATGTGGGGGACTATTATAGCCTGGGCTGTCCTGGAATTCACTCTGTAGACCAGGCTGGCCTTGGACTCAGAAATCCACCTGCCTCTGCCTCTGCCTCTGCCTCCCAAGTGCTAGGATTAAAGGTGTGCGCCACCACTGCCCGGCTATTAGTTCTTTAATGAGATACTACACGTTTCCTTCCCAGGATCTCCAATCCTCCTGCGGAAGCTTTTGGACAGTAGCCATGCAGGAGCCCAAGTCTGCCCTCTTGTGGTAGTTTGGGTGAGACTGGCTCACATAGGCTCATATATTTGATGCTTGTTTCCCAATTGGTGGGCTGTTGGGAAGGATTAGGAGGTGCCTCCTTGTTGCAGGAGATGTCACTGAGTTTGAACTTTCAAAAGCCCATGCCAGAGCCAGTGTCACTTTCTTTCTTCTGCCTGTGAATCAGGGTGTAAAGTGCTCAGCCACTTCTCCAGCACCATGCCTACCTGCACGCCGCCATACTCCCCACCATGATGATAATGGACTAAACCTCTAAAACTGTAAGCCAGCCCCAACTAAATGATTTTTTCCCCGTAAGAGTTGCTGTGGTCATGGTGTCTCTTCACATCAATGAACAGTAACCAAGACACCATTTTCCTAAATTATTTTAAAAAGTGTAACTTTTCTTCTATGGCTTCTCTAAGCGTGCTTTCCCGCTGAGGGTTTCCCCTCAACATTTTCAGCGTCTCCACTCTTTCTCTCAAGCTTCTGTTTCTGCCATGTGTCTGACCATCAACGGCATGGCGTTTCCTCTTCTCTCTCCCATTCTCTCCCTCTGAGCCACAGCCGGCTCTCACTGGGGTTTTCTTTTTAAATGCCCACAAACTGTTCTAGTGTTTCCATCTGAGTCCATTCTAAAGTTATTTTTATCAATGAGACTAATAACCCCAAAGGGGGACCCTGATTTCCTTTGGTCATTGTAGCTATGGGTGGTCATGTATTCTGAGAATCTCTGCAGCTGGCCCAGCAGTGCCTTGTGTCCCACATCCCCTTCCGTTGGTTGAAGCATGAGGAATATCTCCTTGCCCAAGAAGTAAATGTACTGTGGGTGGGAGGCAGGGGGATGGAGCGTAGGAAAGGAGAGCCTGGTGTCCCCTCCCCACCTCACCTATCTGTCCTGCTCCTCTGACTGAGAATCTCAGCTTTGGGACTGGGATGGTCACTCCTTCAGTTAAAAGACCTGTCAGGTGTGGGGATCTGCAGTGCTGGATTTCCACAACACACATGAAAGCCAGGCAGGCGTGGTAGCGGCCTGGAGTCTTAGCACTCAGAAGGCAGAGATGAAATTCTGGGACAAGCTGAGCAGCTGGATTAGCCAGAATCAGCAAGTTGTGAGTTAAGGGAAAGGTCCCACCTCTGTGTACAAGTGGAGAGGAATTAACCTCTGGTCTCCAAAGGTGCAAAAACTCCCCACTGTATGAACCCACACACGTGAAGACAGAGGTGCATAAACTCCCCACTGTATGAATCCACACATGTGAAGACACATGCAAACAAGAAATCCATCCTGGAGTGTGTCCACTACAAGGTTTCGTTGCTCCCCTCATTGCTAGTCCCTATGACTGGAGATCTGGAGGGAAATGTCACCTTTGGCAGTTCACTGCCCTCTGTTGGATAACTGAATCGTAACACATATAAACCATCTCTGCAAACACGAGATTCCCTACAGTTGTCCAGTGCCCAACCTGTGCCTTCATTTAAGGCAGCACTGATATCCCAGACCTGTGGCTGACAGGTCCAGTGCAGAGTTCTGCATATGCAGCTTCTGTGGCTCATCACCTGTATTGGGATGGGATACAGCTACTCTGAGTAACCCCTCACCCCAACTCCGGTTAGTAGCACGATGAACTGTCACTTTGGTCTGTCATTGGCTCCCTTTCCAGAGTGAGGTGTGTGTGTGTGTGTGTTGTGTATCCCCAGGAAAAATCTCTCACATAACATATCCAATAAGGAGGAGTATTTTTCTAGCTCGTGGAAATGCTCCCATGGCCAAGAAGTGGCCCAACGTGTAACTGACGCTCATAAATATGAGTTGACTGACTGAACAAAGCTGTGGTTATGTCTAGCGGGAGACAGTTAACTAAACAAATAAATCAGCAGCTGCAGGCGGAGGGCACAGCTCACGGTCAGGAGCATGTTGCTGAGTCACATTTAGCCAGAACAGGTTGCAGATCTCCCAGGTCTCCTTCCAGGCTTCTGGGGATGCATAGTGCATGGTTAGAATCTACCAGGCAGAAAGGGGGTATCAGCAGTCCTAACGGTCTCCTCCCTGACTTCCCATGGTTGTAGCCATGTGAGAACTCAACTCAAATTTTGTTCTTCTTGAGCCCTAGCCTTAGCTTACAAGAATCTCTAATATCCAGGAGACCCATAAGGGCCAGTGAGAGGGCTCAGTGGATACTAGTGTCGCTACCACACCTCATAACCTGTTTGGTCTTTGAAATGTACGTGGTGGAAGGAGAGAATCAACTCCACAAAGTTGTACTCTGACTTCTATATGTGCATGCGAGTGCACAACCACACATCCACAATTGAGTAAAAAAAAAAAACAAAAAAGGCATGGCATGATGGAGCACACCTTTAATCTCAGCCACTCAGGAGGCAGCGGCAGGCAAATGTCTGAGAGTTTGAGAGGTCTGTTGAGCCTGGACTACATAGTGAGTTTCTGTCAAAGCTACACAATGAGACCCTGTCTGGAAAACAAACAAACATTTAAAAAAATAAAAAGAAAAGAAAATGAAAAGGGAGGAGGAGGAGGCACCGTGTGTGAACGGACGCTAGTGCCCACATCCTGGACTTCCTGCTACAGGACAGTGAGGAGTGCTTCTGTTCTTAAAGGCCCTCCCAGCTTTATGACAGCTTTTGTGGTTTGTTTCAGCCACAACCCAGTCCCTCACCGGGGATTCCAGACAGAAGCCTTCTGCTGAGCCCACCTTCAGTGGCACACTAGGGTGGTAGAGATGTCACTTACCTGATGGTGTCTTTGCTCCTGCCATTAGCCTTCATCAGCTAAGAGCTGAGAGAAAGGTAGGAAGGCATCGAAAGATGAAGAAACAAAGCAGTCAGCCATTAGGTAAAGTGGAGAGGAACTCACTCACAGGGTCCTGGCCCTTGGATACTTTCCCAACCTGGACTTCATTAATTTCTGTATTTCTCACATGAACCTTTTTTCTTTTCCTTCTTTGTTTGGTAGTGCTTAGGATCAGACCCAGGCCCATCACTATCAAGCGCTGGATCTCTGAGCCATGTTCCCAGTGACTCACAGGGGGATTCTATGTACACACTTTACTGCTAAGTCAGGCTCCCAGCCCCTCATTGGGGTTTATAGACATGGGCTCCAGCACTAAGCTAGGCTCTCAGCTTCTTTTATTTTGAAACAAGATCTCGTTGAGTTGCCTAGGCTGGGTTTGAACTCACTCTGAATCTTCAGGCTGGCCTTGAACTCATGATGCTTTGTCTCAGCCTCCCACATAGGCAAGATGACAAGCCTGTCACCAGACTGGGCAATGGCTGAGGCTTTATAGAATCAGGTCATGGACGAGTTCTTGCTCCCTGTACCCACAAAGCCTCCTCCTCCACACATGTGCTCCTCTGTTCTTGTATTTATAATGCTTAAGATGGAATCTATTAAGCATGGACTGTTGTGTCTTTTCCAGGTTTTATGCTCTTTACTGGCAAGAGATGCTGACAAGGGCTGTGGGAATTTTCAAAAACTTAGTAAAGCCTCAGAGAGAACCAGCAAGTTACAAGAGTGGGTGACGTGTTGACAGATGGTAAAATCGCCCATAGTTATGAGGTCATCTTGTGGAAGCATGGAGGAGATACGACTTTTGATCTGACCCTCAGTATCACCAGGCCTCTGTCTGGCATCTTGAAGGACTCAGTGTGGATTGGGCATGGTATATGAACACCACTGACCATTCCCAATTCATAACCATGGAGAGATGCATTGGACTGGGAACCTAGGACTACAGCACCACTTCCCAAAGGCCCATTCAGTACCACCACTGCTTCATGGGTTGGGAGCTGACATACCAGCAGCCTGTCACCACATCCCTCTCCCCAAGGTCCTAAGAACCATGGACAGATCCCTTCTGGGTTGTCAGACTACCCACAGCCAGGCTCCTCTAGCCCCCTACTCAGCCAGGTAGGTTCAGATTGGGCTGCTTGAGCTAGCATATGGATTAGTCCCTCTTTCCCAATACCCTTGTCAGCACTGCGGACAGCTCCCACAAGGCCCATTGGGGCCTTAACCAGGACCACGGACAGCACCTGCGCCTTGGCTTGGGTCTAGGTGCATCAACACCTTGATTAATTCCATGTCCCTGGCTTCCCGAAAGCTACCTCTCAGCTCCCACTTGTCCACTAACCACTCTACAATGGCATTTGTCTCACTGTGTAGACTTAGCTGTATCTTCTTTCTGCATTAGTGTGTAGGCTGCTGCTTCAACTTTGTACAGGGAGATGGGATTTTGGTTCAGCTTGTCAGCTGGTCAACAGGTTTTGTATACAAGAGGCACATTCATCTAATCTGCTTATGCAGAGCAAGGCTATCCAGCCCATCCTGCTTTTGAGTCACCTAGTCTCATTTTTTCACCTTTCTTCAAAAATAAAATTATAACAGGGTCATATGTGGCTCAGGGTGGCCCCAAACTCACTATGTAGACACAGTGAACTCCTGACCCTTCTGCCCCCACCTCCTGAGTGTTGAGATTACAGGAGTACACCACCACACTCAGTTTATACCATTCTAGGAATGGAACCCAGGGCTTTATGCATGAAAGGCATACACTCTATAAGATGATCCGCGTCTCCAGCCCTGTTTTGTTCGTTTATTTTTATTGATTTATTGTTGTTTTTTGAGACAGGGTTTCTCTGTGTAACCCTGGCTGTCTTGGAACCCATTCTGTAGACCAGGCTGACCTTGAACTCACAGAGATCCACTTGCCTCTGCTTCCCAAGTGCTGGGATTAAAGATACATACCACCACTGTCTGGCTAAGCTTTTCTTTTGTTTATTATTATTTTTTTTACAATGTTTATGAGATAGTGTTTCACCATGTAGCTCAGACTATCCTGGAACTCACTGTATAGCTCAGGCTGGCTCTGAATTCACAGTGCTCCTCCTGCCTCAGCCTCTTGAGTACTGGGATGATAGTCATGCTCTACCAAGCCTGACTCACCTGCTGTCTATGAAAACCCCTCTGCTAAATATGGACAATACTGATCACACTAAGAGACAGGACTCCAAGTACTCAGATATGGGTAACTGAGGTTCAACAAAGATTCTTCAATCCCCATGAAAGCATGCTTCCCTAATTTCACCCTAGACATGAGGATGGAGAAGACAAGAAGTTGATATTTGGGGGTCATGGTGACCGACGCTCTGAACAACCCATATTTCATAGCTTGCAGTCTACCTTTGACCATGTCATGTTTTTTCCTTTCCGCATTTCTTCCTTCCTTTTTTCTTCCCTTTCCCATCTCCCTTTCTTCTTTCACTTATATTTCACTTATATTTCTTATATTTCACTTATATTTCACTTATATTTCTCTCTATATTTCTTCCACTTTCTTTTCCTTCCTTTGACAGGGCATCACTAGATAGCCCAGGCTAACTTCCAACTCACACCTTTCTTGCTTCAGCCTCCCATATGCTGAGATGGCTGGTGTGTGCAATCCTGCCTGGCCGCATCTGTGAATTTAATAGCCACCCTGCCTCCAGTCTTTATGCCCACCCCTGTTATCACACTCAGTCACCTTGCTCACCATCTTACCAGTTATCTCTGTTTATCTCAGTTAGTAATTATTACTCTGTTTATTAGTAATTATTACTTTACTTAGAGTAATTACTAATCATCACTAATAATTATTAAGAGTAATTATTACTATATTTAGAATGACAGGCTCCACCCAAGCACACCCTGAATGCACTCTGGCGCTCTGTGTGTCTCTGTATGTCGCTCTGTCTCTCTCTCTTCCCCACTCTTTCTCTATCTCCTCTCTCTAGATCACCTTCTCTCTCTCTCTCTCTCTCTCTCTCTCTCTCTCTCTCTCTCTCTCCCCACCTCTCTCTCTCTTCTTCTCTCACTCTCCCTCCCTTTCCTTTCCACTCTTTTGCCTCCAGCTACATCATCCAGGGCACATCTGGGTGCCTGGGAACATTTCAAAGTTAGTCTTAGTAATTATTAGTAATAATTACTCTGTTTATCTCTGTTAATAATTATTCACTGATGTGTTTGTTACTGGCTTATTTCCCCTGGAGAAAGTGGGACCTCAGAGGGCAGGCACCCAGTGTATCCTGTTCATCCTTCTCTCTCAGTGTCTGAGCTCAAGAGTTGGAGCATAGTAGTTCCTCAGTAAGCACTGACAGATCACACACTTCCGTACTTGAGGTCACACTTGTGTCCACCCTGTGACTATTAGGATGGTCAGTCACCCACCATGGCTGTCCAGGTGGGAGTTGGCTTGGGGTCAAGTCTACCAGAGAGGGGCTGGGGAACACCCTTCAAGATGAGCACCAGGCATATGAGGTTAGAGCTGCAGTAAAGGTCATTTGAGTGGTGGGGAGCTGTGTCTCCAGGAAACCACCAACTCTCTGGATGCTGCCAATCAAATTCTAGAGTCAGGGGGAGGAGGTTAGAAGAGGTACCTGGAGAGAAAAGAAGACCCGGAGGGGCTAGAGGATGGGTCACTACACCTACTGGCATCTTCGGGATTCCCAAATTGATCCCTTCATCTGGGACAATTGGAACAAAGGTTGTGAGGGACACATCTGCTTCTGAGCCCTGATACTCGTCCTGTGTGAGGAGAGATACACACATGATCCTGGAGCATCCAGAGACACTTACCTGGGTTTTGAAATGTTCCCAGGCACCCAGATGTGCCCTGGATGATGTAGCTGGAGGGAAAAGAGTGGAAAGGAAAGGGAGGGAGAGTGAGGGAAGAAAAGAGAGGGAGGGAGGGAGGGAGGGAGGGAGGGAAGGTGATCTAGAGAGAGGAGGTAGAGAAAGAGTGGGGAAGAGAGAGACAGAGCGACATACAGAGACACACAGAGCACCAGAGTGCACTCAGGGTGTGCTTGGGTGGAGCCTGTCATTCTAAGTAAAGTGCTAATGGCTGACTGGGTGTGTAGCTTCAAGGTGACCATGTGCCTAGTGTGAGGAAAGGTCTTAGGGTTCTTCTGAGGTCTGTACAATCTCCCAGCATCCTAAATACAACCACATCTGATAAGGACATTGAGGACTTGAGAGCCAAAGCTCAATACAGTTTATAAGTGGAGAATTCAAATTTCAAACTCCTCTTTAATTCCGGATTTAGTCCTAAGCCTGAACTGAATTCAACAGTGTCCCCAGTGGACTCATATCCACCCTAGAAGGCTTTATTTGGAAGTAGGGTTTCTGAAGGTGGAGTTAGAAGTCAAGCATGAATGTGTGGACACAGAGCCGATGTCTGGCATTCTTATAAGAAGGGTTGTAAAGGGCTGGTGTGTGGCTCAGAGGTGAAGTATGTGCCTTCAGTCTACCAGAGAGGGGCTGGGGAACATGGCTCCGTGGTAACACCCTTCCTAGAAGTTCCCAGTGAAGGGTGGGGCCTTGGCTAGATAGAGCACCTGCCTACCATGTAGGAGGCAATCTCCAGCTCCATAAAAATGTTGGTACACACTGAACCTCCACTCTCTGTGTCTCATCTTGTGTGGCCCCATTCAGACTCATAGGCCATGTTCACAGGACCTCTCTCCATGAAGTGGTATGGGGAGCACCCCGCCATAGGGCATGGCCAGTGGGGAGGTGAAACAGGGAGTTTTTCTGCATCTCCCACAGGTGCTGGGCTTTAGGGAAGTACTGAGACTCTGCGCTGGGGGGTGGAAAAGCGCAGTCCAAGATGTGGGAAAAGCTGAAGCTGGTATTCCCTCACTTCTGGGCTTCTAGTTGCCGCTGGAAAATGGCACAGAGAAGTCAGGAACGAAGTGTTGGGGTCCCCAGGCCTGTGACAAGGCCAGGGCTGTGGTGGTTCTCAAACTCTTGGACATCCAGGCACGTCTGGGAGTCGTAGAAGAGCCAAGAATGGAAGGGGCCCAGTGAGCTGAGGATGAACCTGGGGCTAAGGGGAGGGGAGCTCCTGGGGCTAAGGGGAGGGGAGCTCCAACTTAGCTCCGTGTCGGTAATTGTCCTTAGCTTGGAGATGGTTGTCTGGAAGCACAGAGAGACCTTCTTCAGGAGATTTAAGCTGTGACTTAGTGTCCTTTTGTCAAAGGCCTTCTCTATGCCCCTCACAGTGGTTCTTCGTGAAAGATACAGTCCATTGTTCTATTTATTGACTGTTCATTGTGGAGGATGAATGCATACCCACTTCTCAGGGTGGACCAGAGATTAAATACTTTTTGCAGAGAGGGATGGAAACTTACTGGCTAAGCCCTCTGGATCTCTAGGTACTTCATTGTCATGGAGAACTCTGTTTTGGGCCCACATGACCATAGGTCACATTTCATTATGTAGGAAGTGTGGCACGTATTCCAGGCCAGGGACCTGGTAGGGAGCCACCTACCATCTCAGGTATGTACCCCGGATTGTTGGAGACTCAGACCTTTTCTACCTCACCAAGTTTCCTAGCAATCCACTGCCCCACAAAGTGGCCTCCATTTCTATCTGCTTCTCTCTCTCCCTCCCTTTCCTTTTCACCAATTTGGCTCCAGCTACATCATCCAGGGCACGTCTTGGTGCCTGGGGACATTTCAAAACTCAGATAGGTGTCTCTAGAATGCTCCAGGGATCATGTGTGTGACTCTCCTCACAGGATGGGTGCCGGGGCTCAGAAGCAGTTGCATCCCTCACAGAAGAAGCCTCTAGGTTATGACCCAGTTAGCCATGGTACAAAGTAAAGTCAGGTCAAGCACCTTGACTGCAGTTATAGGATAAGCCATGGCGAAGATCCAGAACACATAGCTGGTGAGTCGGGAGCAGGGAGGGGACACTGGATGGCTACTGGTAGTTTGAAGGTAAAATGTCCCCCACAGGCTCATGCATTTGCACACTTGGTCATCAGCTGGTGGTGCTGTTTCGGAAGGTTGTGGAACCCTTAGGAGGTGGAGCCTGGATGGAAGAGGTGTGTAACTGGGGATGAGTGGGTTTGAGGCTTTACAATATGGAGCCACTTCCTGTTCATTCTCTGTTTCCTGACTGTGGATGCAGCGTGAACAGCCTGCCTGCTTTTTTACTGCTATGCCTTTCCCATCACAATGGTCTGTGAGTCTCTTCAATTGCATCTTGTCAGAGATTCTGTCACAGCAACAGAATAGCAATCGGGGTGTCTGCACCCAAACCTGAGAGTCACGCTGCCCCTCTGAGCAGTGGGGACAGCTGTGACAGGTCTGTCCTTACCACGAGCTTCCTGGGCTTCCCTTGGTGATATGGTGGCCTCATTTTTTGCTAAGATCGTTCAGCCTCTGGGTGTGACCTGGAGGGACAAAGAGGGGGTGTTCCTTGAAGAGCAGCTGGTATATGGGGAGACTAGGAAGCCACCCTCAGTTGCTAAGGAGAATCTCTAGTATGGGGACAGGATATAGATGTGGCTTGGGGTTCACACCATGTTTAATTTTAAGATTTCACTAATTTAAGTATTTACTTATGTAAGTGTGGGGTGGCACATACATGTCACAGTGTGCACATAGAGGGTAAGGGACTACTTTCAGGGATTGGATTTTACCTTCCACCATGTAAGTCCTGGGGACAGAACTCAGGTCATCAGTCTTGGTGAGTGTCACCTATCTGTGTCATAATGGCAAGATGGCTCAGTGGAGTGACACCTGGGGGAGGAGACTCAATGTGAAGGAAGGGGCTTTAGAGTTGAGGGGACTTGAGGGTCGTGGCTAAGGACTGAGAGCCCATTTACAATTGTCTGGGAGTCCTCTTGGGGATACTAGAGAGAGGTATGTCTGCTACCCAGACAGATTGCAGAAGGTCTGCTCAGGTGTAGCTGTGGAGGGGCAACATGAAGTCCACGAGTGTCCTTGAGCTGCATCCTGACTGCAGACGCAGGCTGTCACTTGTCTCTGCTAACAGAAAGGTAATCTCAGGATGGATCATGGAGGGAACATTTTGGGTAGATTCTGATGTTTTGAACATGGTTATTATTATTATTATTATTATTTTTAAAAATTCAGTGTTCAGAATCAGACTCATAGTCTTTCGAACAGTAGGCAAGAACTTTACAGCTGAGCCCTAGCCCTCACTGGGGGATTGCAGCCGGGGACTCTACCACTGAGCCATAGTTCCAGTTCTCCTTCTCCTGTCCCCCTCTTTTCCTGTGTGTGTGTCTCTGTGTGTGTATGCATATGTGTGTATGCATATGTACATGTGTGTGTATGCGTGTGTGCATGTATGTGCATATGCGCCTATGTGTGTGTGCATATGTGTGTGTGCATATGTGCATGTGTATGCATACATGTGTGTGAATGTGTGTGCTGCCTGTGCACTCACCTGTGTATGTGTATTTGGAGGACAGAGACAGGTCAACTGAAGGTAATGTTTTATATCTTCACCTAATTTTTCTTTAAAGATTTATTTAATGGATATGAGTACACTGTCGTTCTTTTCAGACACACACTAGAAGAGGGCATCGGATCCCATTACAGATGGTTGTGAGCCACCATGTGGTTGCTGGGAACCGAACTCAGGACCTCTGGAAGAGCAGTCGGTGCGCCTAACCACTGAGCCATCTCTCCAGCCCCTCCACCTAAGTTTTTCATTTGTTTGTTTTGTTTTGTATTTTTTGTTGTTTTCTGAGACAGGGTTTTGCTGTGTAGCCCTGTCTGTCCTGGAACTTGATCTGTAGATCAAGTCTACCTCAAACTCACAGAGATCTGCCTGCCTTTGTCACTTGAGTGCTGGGATTAAAGGTTTTCACCACCACTGCCTGGCCCTTCCCTTAATTTACTGATTGTTTGAGACAAGGTTTAATAGGATCTGCATATTTCTACCCAGTCCCCGAGTCAGTGGCAGAGGTTCCTGGCACGGACTGTGGCAGTTGGCTTTGTACTATGGGCGTATGGAGTCTGAACGGCCCAAGCAGTGTTTACCCTCTAAGCCATCTTCTCCTCCAGCTTCCCTTTTATTTTGAGAAAGGATCTTGCTTTGTAGCTTAGGCTGGTCTTTTGATCCTCTTGCCTCTGCTTCTTTAGTACTCAGCAGGTGTGGACGGTCATATCCAACTTTGACTATCGCTGTTTGGGTATTATCAAAAGCTAACTGCAGACTTGGTATCTGGTTGGGTAACAGTAGGGTGACAGTGTTGGAGCGATCTGAATGGTTGGTCCCTGGGAGTGTCTCTGACATTCATCTCTGATGTCAGTTGGGGAGGTGTCAACATTCAGGTGTTCTGGGATGCCAGACCCAGGTGCTACTCTGTGGTTTGCTGTTTTGCTTTGTCTTGGCCCCAAGAGGGATAATGGGTGCAGTTTCACCTGCAGCATCATTGCTTGGGGAAATCATGGACTCTCCTGTCCTTATCTCTTGTTAAGGTCTCAGAGCTGTGCTTACAACTTAGCACTGACAATGTTCTTCCCCAATCTTGCCCCACTGGTCTGTGGCATCCAGGTAGCCTGTCAAGATAATCATTGAAAGCCTTAATCCCAGCACTTGGGAGGCAGAGGCAGGCAGATTTCTGAGTTCGAGGACAGCCTGGTCTACAGAGTGAGTTCCAGGACAGCCAGGCCAACACAGAGAAACCCTCTCTCTCTCTCTTTTTGTTTTGTTTTGTTTTTGAAACAGGGTTTCTCTGTGTAGCCCTGGCTGTCCTGGAACCCTGTCTCAAAAACCAAAAAACCAAAAGACTCAAAACGAACCAACCAACCAACCAACCAACCAACCAACCAACCAACCAACCAAGAAAAACCGAACCACACCAACAACAATAACAGCGACAGCAAGAGCAAAGATAACCAGAGGTACCTGCCATCTGGGAAGCCTCTGGGGACCTGTAGCATGTCCCATGCTTCACTGGATGTCACCTGTCAGGTGGATAACATCATCTTGACACATGACTTACCTGCTCACTGCACATGGCCATCCCGAGCCCAGCAACCTCAGAGAAGGCAGCCCCGCCCTCTTGACCCTGGCAGCCCCGCCCTCTTGCCCCTTGCCCCTGCTGCACACTGGACACTGATGAATATACTGCTCAAAACATTCCCTCTCATCTCCACCCTTGACTCAGTTTGACATGAACAGGAAAAGTGAGGGTGTGCTGGGTGTGGGAGGGGCTGGCACCCTCACCAACCCCACCCTGCTAGCCTGGTCCTAGGACCCCACATAGTCCCTGCCAACTCAGCAAACCTTGAAGGTTCAGAAGGATGCTGTTGAAGAATCTTTCTCCAACCCCCCCCTCGACTGTGGGAGGAAGATGCAAAGTTAAAACAGCCACCGTGGTAGCAATAACAACAATCTCAGTGACAGAGAAAGCAAATGCAGCCAAGTCATGTGAGCAGAGGTTTGAGGTTTGACTCTCAGCTCTTCTGCTTAGAGCTGTGTGGCTTTAGGCAGATTAACTAATCTTTCTGTGCCTCATTTTTCTTTTCTATGAAAGGAGAATAATCAGGATTCCTATTTCAGATATTTGTTCTTTACCTTAATGAGCATATATATATATATATATATATATAATTTAAATACATTTATAATATAATATAGTTTAATAATATAATTTATTAAAATAAATAAAAGTTATTTATTTATATGAATACACTGTTATTCTCTTCAGACACACCAAAAAAGGGCATTTGATTCCATTACAAATGGTTGTGAGCCACCATGTGGTTGCTGGAAATTGAATTCAGGACCTCTAGGAGAGCAGCAAGTGCTCTTTAACCACTGAGCCACCTGTCCAGACCGAGTTGATATTCTTGAGGAATTATTTGTTTTATTTTTATTTATATGTATGTGACTGTGTGTGGTGGTGCAGTGCCGGAGGAGGCCAGAAGAGGGCGTCAGATCCCCTGGGGAGTTACAGGTAAGTGTCTGAGGTGGGTACTGGGACTCGAACTCTGGTTCAATGCAAGAGCAGCCAGCACACTTAGCCAGCAAGCATCTCCCCAGCGCAGAGATGGTGCCTTAGGACATTTGTATCTGTCTGTTTGTAAGGAAGGAAGGAAGGGTTTACTTAGGGGGATTCAGCTGGTCTAGGTAAAGAACACACACTGTCAGAGGTTGAGGGGTCACATGTCTGCTGCCATGAAGCAGGGAGAGGGGTGTTCGGTGGCCAGTGCTTGTATTTTACACGTGCTTAAGTAGATGTGTGTGTTTTGGTAGGATCTGCCTGCCTTGAGCTGCAGATCTGACACGGAGCACTGTGTGTGGCCCAGCTCACACCTGTGACCCCAGCACTTGGGAGGCAGGGGCGGAAGTCCAGGAGATGGAGGTCACCCTGGCCATGCGAATTCAAGGCCAGGCTAAAATACAAAGCAAAACAAAAACAAAAATACCATTCATTTATTTATTCAATTTATTTATTTAAATCTAAGGCTAGTATGTGTGTAGCTCAGTGGTAGAGTAATAGAATATTTTTGCCTTGCACGCAAATCAATGCAAAAAAAAAGTCTAAATTTCTAATTGCTGGAATTAATTTTAGCTTGATTTGACCCACAGTTCTCTGACCAGTCTGTGGATGACATGACTAGATGATTAGTCTGGTTTTATAAGTGAGGAAATGGAGGCTCAGAGAAATGCAGTAAGTCACCCAAGGTCACACAGCAAAGGTAGCATTTGAACTCACAGCTTCGAAGTGAAGCTTCCTGGCTTTCTCAAGCCAGCCCACTGACAACCTTCCCATCCTCCTCCTCCTCCTCCCACATGTCTCTCCCATTCCCTTATCCATCACAGAGTCTGTGACATGTGGAAAATCTGCTTCTCTGTCCCTTAATCAGGGAATCACACAGCAGCATGGTTTATCAATTACAGAATTACTCAGACCAAGAGAATCTTCTTCATGTGGTCCTGAGCCCCAGGGTCCACGGTGTCAGCCTCCACATCCCAGTCTTGAGACGCCTGAGTACATAGTCCTGGTGGAGGTGGGGCCCAGCCACCACTTGGTTGAATGGGGGCTCCTGGCTTACATGCACAATGACTCTTTGTGGGGGAATTCCACTTGGTCCTAGGGCAGGAGCCACACGGCTGTGTGCTCACAAACATCACACAACACTCAGTGTACTGCTTGGGGTAGGTCTGCTTCTGCTGTTTCATGCTCTCTGCCTTTAATTCCTCACCTCAAACCCAAATCATTGTGCCTATTGGTTGGAGTTAGTGTGGCATTTAAATGAGACAATAGGGATCTAGAGAGATGCCTCAGTGGTTAAGAGCTCTGGCTGCTCCTGAGGAGGAGCTGAGCTGAGTACCCACAGTGGACGCTCACAGCTGTCTGCAGCTTCAGCTGCAGGAGACTTGAGGTCTCTGGCCTCTGAGGACACTGCACTTACATGGTACACACACACACACACACACACACACACGTATGTACACGTGCACACACACACAAAAGAAAACAAATGTTCACAAGATTTTTTGAGAGCTGCTTTTCTCTCACTTGGAGGTTTATGAAATGATGGTGATTATTATTACTATTATTATTATTAATTATTTTGGGGTTTTGAGACAGGGTTTCTCAGTGTAGCCCTGGCTGTCCTGGAACTCTCTTTGTAGACCAGGCTGGCCTCAAACTCAGAAATCTACCTGCCTGTGCCTCCTGAGTTCTGGGATTAAAGACGTGCACCACCACTGCCCTCCTTGGTTTCTGAGATTATGAAGCACCTGGACCTGCATCTGCTTATTTCTGATCTCAGATGGAGGTGCCTTCAGGTCCACAAAGAATGATTTTGTATCCCTGGGCTCTAGCAGGTCAGAGATGCTGATGCCAGAGGCCCTGAAGTGAAATGGGTCACTGCAGAGGCCTGAGCACTGGGCAAGGGGAGGGCGAGCTCATCTCCCCCCCATGGCTGGGATCTCTGGAGTCACTTTGCCCTTCCTTGAGACCGACAGAGTCAAGCACTGCACATAAACAGTGTGCTCAGAGAAGCCTGGAGAAGAGGGAGCCATGGTGAATTCTGGCTGCCTGGATAGGGCCTTTGGGGTGTGGAGGGTTGGGGTCACTTTGTGGAGTGACAGGTCACCGCATTAGCCACATCACTGATCACAATCTTTGGGGGTCACACTAAGATTTTCCCTCCTTCTTTTGTTCTGAGACAGGGTCT
>NW_021604598.1:1835427-1836603 GCF_004785775.1 Grammomys surdaster | reverse complement strand
CGATGGCTTGGAACTGATGTTTTCCTGCCTAGCCTCCAGAGTACGGAATCACAGGCTTGACCTCTTAAGGCTGTATACATTCCTTTCCCTCCTCCCAGTCCAGCAGGGAAGCCCTGGGCTTGTACAGACCCTTCTTTGGAATGATCTGGTACTGAGGTCATGACGAGGTGCTGGCTTACCACCCCTGCACATCTGTTGTTCATGTCAATCCAGATGGAGTTGGACACCAGTTTGGGATCCCAGTCCTTTCCCTGGGCAGCAGGTAGAAGACCTGAGAGTTGTGGAGGAGAGCAGCATCTCTGTGGCCGCTTCAGTATGCTGGGTGTGCGGACACTGTCTGGGCTCATCTGTGCAGACACTGGGTTCACCGGCTGCTGCTTGGAGCTCACAAGTCAGCCCTTACCCAGGACCTTGGGGACAAAGACACTAAGGCTGGCAAAGGGAACTATGTAGTCCTGGCTGTCCTAGAACTTGCTATGTAGATCAGGCTGGCTTTGAGAAGGGAAATTCTAATCCTCTGATGAGGCAGTCTCTTCCTTCAGTGGAAACCTCCAGGGCACTCCATATTACCCCGACCTCCATGCTTCCGCTCCTTTTGTGTATGTGTGAGTGCATGCGTGTATTTATGTGTACAGGCGCGTGTATTTATGTGTACAGGCGCATGTGGACAACCTGGGTCTCACTGCTTAGTTATACCCAGCATGGGCAAATCGTAGTAGTAGTGTGTGTGTGTGTGTGTGTGTGTGTGTGCTTCTATGGAGGTCAGAGTTTAATGATGGTGCCTTCTATCTCTAGCTTACTTAATTTTTAAAAAAAATTTCACATGCATTGGTGTTTTGCCTGTGTGTATGCCTATGTGAGGGTGTTGGAGCCTCTGGAACTGGAGTTACAGATGGTTGTGAGCTGGCATATAGGTGCTGGAAATCGAACCTGGGTCCTCTGGAAGAGCAGCCAGTGCCCTTAATGCTGAGCCATCTCTCCAGCCCCTCCACCTTACATTTTTATTCAAGGTCTCTCAGTGAACTTGGGTCTCACTGACTGGCTAGGTTGGCTGGCCGGAGAGCCCCTGGAATCCTTTGCCTCCCAGTACTGGGTTACAAGTGCACACCACAGTTTTACGTGGTTACAAGTGCACACCACAGTTTTACGTGGGTACAAGTGCACACCACAGTTTTA
>NW_021604598.1:1823335-1835417 GCF_004785775.1 Grammomys surdaster | reverse complement strand
ACCACAGTTTTACGTGGGTACAAGTGCACACCACAGTTTTACGTGGGGACCAGAAGGGTGGGGGATGAACTCATGCTTGTGGTGCAATTCTTTATTCACGGAACCATTTTCTCAGCCATACATTAGTTTCCTGTTTTGGACAGGGGCTTTCTTTGGCCTGGAACTTACTAATTCCTCTAGGCGCCTGGCCAGTGAGCCCCTAGAGCTCGCCTGCCTCTGCCTTCCAATTAGTAGGAAGGTGAAATGCTGCTCCATGCCCAGTATCTTTGCCTTGACGTGTCATGTTGGCTGAAGCCTTAGGTCAGAGGGGCCATCTGTTTCCATCTGCAGAATGCCCAGGGAGTCAGTCTAGCACTTCTAGCCGCAAGGTCCCAATGCCACCCACCTGTCCCTGCTGAACTGATACAAAAATGGGCAGCCTTTCCAGATCAGCATCTGTACTGATGGTTAGAGTAGCCACTCCATCTTCTGAGGTGCATGCTCTGTGGCTCTAACAGTGGACAAGGACCCTGGATGCTGAAGAGACATACAGATTTGAGACAAGAGTGAGAAAACGGAAGCCAAGATCTTCTGCAGGATTGCCTGGTACAATCACTGAAGCTGTGTACTGCACAGAGCCAGGGCATGGTTCACTCGAGTCTTTGTGAGGAGTGAACACGTGGTCTTTTCTCATTACATGTGGTCTTCTGAGTGTTAGCTTGCAGGCTGAAATGGGAAACACAGAGGGTAGGAGATTCCAGGGCTTTGTGGAACTTTGAAGTAGACTTGCTTTAAAGGTTGGTTTCCTAATGTTCACCAGCTCAGGACTAAGATCTGGAAGGGAGCTGGGACGAGGGCTCAGTTGGTTGAGCCTGCATAGCATACACAGAGGCCTGGCTTCCTATCCCAGTACTGTGTAAACTGGGCACACTGTGGTGTGCATCTGTAGTTCCAAGATTTTGGGAGGCAGAGGCAGGAAGATCAGGAGTTCAAGATTGTCCTCGACTCCTAGTGAGTTCAAGGGCAACCTGGGCTTGAGAGTTAGTCTAAAAAGAGAATAGGTTTAGGTGGGACCTTGGGATTCATCTACATAGTGTAATGGCTTCAACTTTGGCTTGAGCCCACCCATGAGATCTGTTTTGGAGAGGGAATCATGAGTCCTTTGGTGGAATCAGCTAGTGTCTGACTGGATCATGGAATGGCAACCCCAGCTTTAAATACTGCGCCATTCTTGTTAACTTGAGGCTGTATGGAGCCCCATGGAGTCTCGAAAATCTTTATTCTCTGCTTGGACCATCTCACCCCTCATGGAGACAGAAGGGCCATTCTGGAGGCTCAGTGTCCCAGGAAGGTGGGCACCCTGTCTAGGGAAAATGGAGAAAGGGGGAAATTACAGTTTTCCCTCCCTCTTGCTCACACTATTTCCCAACTCTCTCTCTCTCTCTCTCTCTCTGCACATGTTGCATATGTGTGGAAGCATGAAGGTGACTTCAGTTGTTCATCCTCAGGCCCTACCCACCTCAGGTTTTTCTTTTATGTTTATACATGTGTGTGCAGGTGTGCTTACACACATGTGCGTGTGCATACACATGTGTGAACGTCAGAGAATAACTTGTGAGAGTAGGTCCTCTCCTTTCCACAGGTACCGAGGGTGGAACTCAGGTTATCAAGCTGTTATCTTGTGAACAAATCACTTATTTATTTGTTTGTTTATTTATTTTCATTTATTTATTTATTACACCCTTCTGCCTCTGCCTCTTCAGTGCTGGGATTGCAGACACAAGCCAAGATGTCCAGCTTCTTTCTTTCTTTCTCTCTTTCTTTCTTTCTTTCTTTCTTTCTTTCTTTCTTTCTTTCTTTCTTTCTTTCTTTCTTTCTTTATTTTTCACTTTACATCCCTCTCACTGCCCCCTCCTGATCACCCCCTCCCACAATTCTTCCCCCATCTCCCTTCCCCTTATCCTCTGAGCAGTTGGGGCCCCCCCTGGGTATCCTTCCACCCTGGCACTTCAAATCTTTGAGGCTAGGTGCATCTTCTCTCTCTGAGGCCAGACAAGGCAGCTCAGCTAGAAGAACATATCCCACAGACAGGCAACAGCTTTTGGGATAGCCCAGCTCCAGTTGTTCAGAACCCACCTGAGGACAAAGCTGCACATCTGCTACATCTGCACAGGGAGTCCTGCCCGGGTATGTTCTTTAGTTGGTGGTTCAGATTCTGAGAGCACAAGGGTCCAGGTTAGTTGACTCTGTTGGTATTCCTGTGGATTTCCTACCCCCTTTGGGGCCTGAAATCCTTCCTCCTGTTCTTCCATAAGAGTCTCCAAGCTCCATCCACTGTTTGGCTGTGAGTCTCTGCATCTGTCTGAGTCAGCTGCTGGGTGGAGTCTCTCAGAGGACAGTCTTGCTAGACACCTGTCTGCAAGCATAGCAGAGTATCATTAATAGTGTCAGGTATTGATGCTTGCCAGTGGGATGGGTCTCAAGTTGGGCCAGTTATTGGTTGGCTATTCCCTCAGTCTCTACTCCATCCCCCATCTCCACATTTCTTGTAAACAATACATTTTGGGTTGAAAGTTTTGTGGGTTCCTGCCTGGCTACAGGAGGTGGCCTCTTCAGGTTCCACATCCCCATGCTGTGAGTCACAGCTAAGGTTTAAGATTTATTTATTTATTTATTTATTTATTTATTTATTTAGTATAGTGTTCTGCCTGCATGTATGCCTGCAGGCCGGAAGAGGGCAGCAGATCTCATTATAGATGGTTGTGAGCCACCATGTGGTTGCTGGGAGTTGAATTCAGGACCTCTGGAAGAGCAGACAGCGCTGTGAACCTCTGAGCAGCCTCTCCAGCCCATGCCCAGCTTTTTATATAGGCTCTGGGGATCAAACCTTGTGCTTGCTATGCAAGCACATCACACACAAGGCCATCCTCCCAGCCCTTCCTCATTTCTTAGATAAGGAAACTCACTCAGATCCTGGGGTCACATGGCTGGAACAGAACAGCACCTTGACCACCGTAGAATCCCTGGGTGATGATGTCACCTGAGGGAGATGGAGGCCTTGATGAAGTGTTTTCAGGATTGTCAAATGCCATAGTCTTTTGTAGGGAGACATAACTTAGACCTCCAGGAACGAGTTAGGACAGGGGCGTAGAGGGGATATGGGCTATTGTAGTGAGTTGTGAATAGAGAGTGGAGGCTGGGGAAGGTCCAGGACTCAGTCTCCTCCACCCTCTGCAGTGAGCTCTGAATGGTAACCTGATGGGAATCCATCTGACCCTGAAGATGGCCAGCACACACCCGTTTATTGGCTTGTTGAAGACATACCCAGAGACTGAAGGATCTCACAATAGCTTGGAGACACCTATGATGTTGTGATTTTGGAGAGTGGTACTTGCACCTCACTGCATTCAGAACATGAGCCTGGGGCTGGGATGTGGCTCTGTGGGGAGAGTACTTGCCTACTGTGCACACAGCCTCGGGATCCAACACTAACACAGACTAAAACAGGCAGAAGCCTGTGACTCCAGCACCCGAGGGCTGCCTGGCAGCAGCACAGTGTTGGGCCAAGGGGCTTTCAAAGGTGAATATGGGGGTGACAGGCTAGAGCGGTGTCTAGCAACTGACACTTTCCTCCCTGCAGCCTTTCTCAGTCACAGCAACAGAAGTCAGCTGTCATCGTTTTTTTCCCCATTGTTGTCACAGACCACCCGACAGAAGCAAGTTAAAGGAGAATGGGTTGATCTGAGTCAGAGGTTTAGGGGTGTTTCAGTCCATCACGGTGAGAAAGATATGATGGGCTTCAAGGCCCTGGAAGCGTGGCACAGACTCTCATGGTGGACAGGTTGAGGAGAACCTGCAGGAAGCAGCGCAGGGCTTTAACCTTGAGGATCACCCATTCCCCAATGATCCACTTTCTTCAGATAGGCTCCACCTCTGAAAGGCCTCGCAAGAGCCCCAGGAGTACCCTGTGCCAGAGCCCAGCATTCCAGCACACGGGGAGCACTCCAGGGACATACTAACAGTAGCAAGTCCTCCATTTGTCCAGTTTCTCCGTGTCCCTGGTTCTCTAGCAGGGCTAGGGAATCAAGGGGACTCACTAGGCCTGGATGCTAACACTCAGTGCCTCGTTGCTAAAGTGGAAGACTGTCTCGTTTGACTTCAGCCTGACTGCACAAGACGGAAGCACTGGACATGATCCAAGCCATGGGGCCCTCATGCCGCTTGTCTCCTGGCTGGTCCTGCTCTATGGCTTCCCCTTGATCCCCCTCCTGGTCTCCACATGTCCTCTACCCACGCACACTCCCCTCACTGGACTCCTTCACGTCAAAGAGAGTCTTGGACTTCTGTTTGTCTCTGCTTTGGTAACTGGCATCCATGGTCCAGGCCCCTAGTCTGTGACAGAAAGTAGGGACATAGAAAGAGAGAGTGACTTCCTGTGCTGCCTGGTTTTGAGGGGTATACCAGTCTTTTGGGGACCTGGGTAAAGATGCCCATGCTCCTCAGGTTTTCTTGAGGTCTCCCTCCATAGAAGCAAATCCTTGGGCCAGACCTTGGCAAAAGAATCAGCTGAGGGTTTCTGTTGGGAGCAGGGCTGCCTGGTGCGGTTGTGCAGGTTGCTCATCCAACAAGGGCATTCCCCGTAGAGGAATGAGGTACAGTTTGCTTGCAGTTTTCTAAATTATCAGTAGAGGGCGCTTCCAGCCTAACCAGTTTTGGTAGGTGGAAAGAAGCACTCACAGGGTATCAGTCTCTGGTTGGTCACAGTGACTCTGTTCTGCTAGTACAACAAGGGACAGGGCTTGTAACTCTTCTTAAGAAGGGTCTCCTTGATGCTATGTGCCTCCAGCATGCAACTCATCTCCAGCTCACAAGCCCCTCTTGCCCTAGCAGGGCTCACCTTGATGTCTAGTGTGACATACCTTGATACAGGATCTTGTCCTGTAGTTCACAGTAAGCACAAGGTACTGAACTAAGAGGGACTGGAAGACCCTGAGCATTTGACACAGGACAGGAGGGAGAGAGGTCTCAGGGAGATAAGAGCAGCTCTCTCAGGATCTGAGCAGAGAAGGGAGACCTTGGAGCTGGTGAAGATTTTAGGGTGCTTGAGATAAGAGCGTGTGGAAATTCAAATAAAACGGCTCCCATAGGTTCATAGGGAGTGGCATTATTTGAAAGGATTAGGGCATGTGGCCTTGTTGGGATAGGTGTGGTTTTGTTGGAGGAAGTGTGTCCCTGGGGGTGGGCTTTGAGTTTTCAGAGGCTCAAGGCAGGCCTAGAGGCTCACTGTCTCTTCCTGCTGCCTACTGATCCAGATATCTTGGCTCCTTCTCCAGCACCATGTCTGCCTGAATGCAACCAGGCTTCCTGCCATGACAATAGTGGAATAAACCTCTGAAATCGTAAGCCAGCCCCAGTTAAATACTTTCCTTTATAAGAGTTGCTGTGGTCATGGTGTCTCTTTACAGCAACAGAAAGCCTAAGACAGAGCTTCTGCCTGCAAGGGCCCAGCAAGGGTATACACTGTGTCATTTGCCTGTGAGCGTGGAGAAACTCCAACCCCATCTTCTCTGTGGATGAGGAGTCAGAGTCTGGCATGCAAGTCAGCCAGGTGATGACACTTGTTTTGGTGGAGGTTAATCCAGGCTCTCAAGGAGCTGGAGAGATATACACACTTTCCTCAGGCCCTGTTGGGGGTTCTCCCACTCTAGGGGTAAAGCTTTGACCATGTTTTTGGAAGACAAGCAACTGAAGAGGACTGGGGAGATGACCCAGATGATGCTGTGCAGGTGCCAGGACCCGAGCTCAGATCTGCAGCACGCACGTAATGGGCAGGCAGCCATGGTGGCACACGCCTGTAACCCCAGTGCTGGCAGACAGTGATAGAAGGAATCACTGGCCAGATGGTCTAGCCAATTAGCCAGCTCCAGGCTCAATGAGAGATCCCATCTCAAGATGTAAGATGGAAGGGCTGGAGAGATGGCTCAGCGCTGTTTGCTTATATAGAGGGCTTGAGTTTGGTGCCCAGCACCCACACCTGGTAGTCACAACCACCTGTAACTCCAGTTCCAAGGCATCCAATGCCCCCTTGCTAGTCTCTGAGGGAAACTGCACTCACGTGCGCATACTCTCATACTCATAAAGAAAAATAAAAATACATTCTTAGGACAAACAAAATGGAAACTACAGGTCTGTAATTTCAGCATGGGGGAGGTAGAGGCAGGCAGATCTCTATGGGTTCAAGGGCAGCCTGGTCTACATAGGGAGTTTTAGAATAGCCTGGATAGCAAGACCCTGCCTCAAAAGCCAACCATAGCAACAAAAATACGATGAAGAGTAGTAGAAGATGCTTGGCACTTTGGCTTCCATGTGTGCATGCCGCTCCCTCCCTCTACCCATGGACACTGAACTCACACACTATATACTGAAAACCAAGGAGCAGTTGACTGTTCTGTCTTTGGGAGTGTCTTAGGGTTCCCTTTGCTGTGATGAGACACCATGACAAAAAAACAAATTGTGGAGGAAAGAGTTTATTTGGCTCACACTTCCACATCACTGTTTGTCAGCAAAGGAAGTCAGGACAGGAACCTGGAGGCAGGAGCTGATGCAGAGGCCATGGAGGGGTGCTGCTTACTGACTTGCTCCTCACGGCTTGCTCAGCCTGCTTTCTTACAGATCCTAGGACCACCATCTCAGAGATAGCGCCGCCCACAATAGACTGGGCTCTCTCCTGTCAGTCACTAAGAAAATGCCCTCCAGGCTTGCCTACAGCCTGATCTTCTGGAGGCATTTTCTCAATTAAGGCTCCCTCCTCTCTGATGACTCTAGCTTGTGTCAAACGGATATAAAAATAGCCAATACAGGAAACAAGTTTGCCCTGCATAGTCGTGCAGGGTGCTCATTGCACAAGGATAGTGTCAAAGGAGGAGAGAGCCCAGCCTATGCTCAGCCTCCCAAGCTGGCAGCAGAGGGATCTTCTATGGCTTTCACGGGTGTCTAAAAATGGACTAGTTTTTCTTGGATCTCAAGGTTTTGGAACTTTTTTTTTTTCTAAACGGACAGGCCATGGATCATTACAATTACGTCTAGGTCCTGCATGGATGCTACAGTTCCCCTTTTGGGAAGTCCTTCCTAGTGTCTGTGCCTCTCTACTCTTCCTGCTGACCACCCACTGTCACAGGTGTGTTAGTTCTTTAGAGTAATAGAACTTACAGGATGATTCTATATAGAGTGGTAGGTTATTAGCATTACAGGCTGTGGTCCAGCTAATCCAACGACGGCTGCCTACAATTGAAGGTTCAGTCCACAAGGCTGTGTGTGTCAGCTGATCTTTAGCATACACTGGAAGTAGGCTGTAACGTCAGTGAAGGCATGGGCTAGCTATTAAGAGCAAGCAGGCAGAGCAAGAGCTTCCTCCCTCCTTGTCCTCTATAGAGGCTCCCACCAGAAGGTGTGGCCCAGGTTAATATGGATCTTCTTCCTACGGAGAGGATCCAGATTAGAAGTGGGCCTTCCCACTTCACATTATTTAATTAAGAAAAAATCCCTCATAGGTATGCCCAGCCATTTGGGTTTTAGTTAATTTCAGATGCAGGCAAGTTAACAGCCAGGAATACCCATCGGCACAGGTATCTGAAGCATCAAGTCACTTTCCAGTGACAATGATCAGGCTCCTGGACAACACTGTCTTCTTCCCCAGAGAGTCCCACGCTGTGATGGTCACCTCAAGAGGTGTCTCTTGGAATCTGAGTGGGCACGGATACTGATGTTCTTAGAGCTGCCAACCTTCATGATTCAGTGTGTGTGTGGTGGCTGGGGGTGTCACCAGGAGGTACCTGTTAGAGGTCAGAAGAGACAGAAGAGGAACTCAGTGATGGGAGAGTCTAATCAGGGTGTGCTCATGAAGACCAGGAAGAAGCTTAGGATCTGGGCTGGTTCATGGTGTGGCTGAAATACAGCCCAGGATTGTTGGTGTTGGCTCATCGTGGCAGAGTTAATGTCTAAACAGCTTGGGAGGGAAATAACTGTAAATCCAATGGAAGGGGCCTAGGAGATGCCCCTTAACCTCAGCCAGACCTTCAAGGGGTGCTGGAGACACTTGCCTCGAGATAAGACCCAGTCTAGGGGTTCATAGTGGCATGAGGAGGGCCACAGATGGCTTATCCCCTCTGCTGGTAGGGGCCATATGGTACCAGGACTATCTTGGGATTGTCTGCTAGTGACAGGTGGCACTTCCCCTCACCCCCAGGTCTGGATGTCTGTGTTGTGTTTCTTCGAGAGCTGTTGCCACAGGACACAGTCAACATTTTATCAAGGCTCCCAGGTCCAGGCATGAGCAACCTTGCGGCACTCAGCCGAAAGAGAGGAAGTGGATCTTTATGAGTTCAGGGCTGTACCGGTCTGTTTACGGAGACTGTCTCAAAACAAAACATAAAATAAAAAGTTTAAAATCATCCTCAGTTACATTTGGAGTTCCAGGCCAGCCTGGTCTATATGAAACTATGCTTCTTAAAAAAAAAAAAAAAAGGAAAGAAGGAAAGAGAGAAAAACAGGAATTGAATAGAAGAGGGTTAGCTTCAGACTGAAGGGAATGAGGAAGACTCCAGGTGGCAAGGATGCTGGTGTGTGCAAAAGTCCAGGGGCAGGAGGGGACTGAGAGCTGTCTCAAAAAAACAAAGGGAGGGACTAAGGAGATGGCTCAGTCAGTAACATGCTTCTTGCAGAAATGGGAGGATGTGACTTCAGATCCCCACTATCGATGTGTGGTGTGAGCCTGGAGTCCTAGTGCTGGGGACACAGACAGGTGGATCCCAGGGCTCACACTAGCCAGGTAGGTAGTTTACATCATCAGCCAGTCCCAGGTTTGGTGAGAGACCCTGTCTCAAATAATGAGGTGGAGAGCAGGTAAATACATGCACACACACACACACACACACACACACACACACACACACACACGCGCTCCCCACTTGCCTCCTCCCCTAGCTCTTCTGAGCTGGCCTTTGATTTCTGCACCAAGCAAGCGCCCACTAGGCTCCCCCGCCCCTCCCTGCAGGCAGTGCTCTTGGTAAATCAGGTCCGTTGTCCATTGTTTCTGACCTACGTCAGCCTTCATTTCCAGTAAGCAAATGATACATATTAAAAGCAGGGAGCACAGCACAGCACTGGGCACATTCCTGGAAGGAGGCTTGCTTTGTCCCCAGTGAGTCCTGCTGGCTGGTGTGTGTGTGTTAAAGAGAATGTCATCTTGCTTGGACACAGCTGGAATTGCAGAGAAATTCTTCCTGAGGTTTTGTCTGCCAGCTTGGACAATTTACAGTTTTACTATTACTATTTATTATCATCATTATCATTATTTTAGTTTTGAAACAGCCTGTCATATAGGTCAGGCTACCCTTGAGCTAACTATGTAGCCAAGGGTGACCTTGAACTTCCGATCTTCCTGCCTCTAGGCCTGAGTTCTGACATTACAGGCATGTCCACTTCAGAGGTTTTGTTGTGCTGGGATGGAAGGAACCCAGGGCTTCCAGCGCGGTGGGTGATCACTACCCACTGAGCTACAGCCTAGTGTCACCTTGAACAGTCTTGCCTCTTGCATGGCATCTAATGTCCATAAATGACCCTAATGTACATTTGTTCAGGAAGCATCGTCTGTGAGTCTGGCTGTACTTAGCACACCACCACCATGGGTGTGACAAATAAAATCAGTCCTATGAATGTGGACATTTGCTTGAGAACTTAAAAGTCCAAGATATACTTTTCTTCTTTAAATGTTACAGCTCACAGTGAACTGGGTGAGACATGCCCGAAATCCTGGCACTCAGGAAGCTGAAAGTGGAAGGCCAGTCTAAGCTGCATAAGTACCTACCAAAAACAAACAAACAAACAAACAATCAAACCAAAGAAACCAGGGCTCTGTATGGTGGAGCACGCCTTTAGTTCCAGCACTCAGGAGCCAGCGGCCAGCAGATCTCTGTGAGTTCATGACTACTCAGACCACATGGTGAGACCCTGTCTCCAAAACAGAAGAAAAAAAGCAAGCAAGCAAGCAAGCAAGCAAGCAAGCAAGCAAAGTAAAAGCACCTATAAACAGGGTGCTGGAAAGATGGCATGGTGTGGCGGGTAAGAGTGCTTGCTGTAAAAGTTCAAATCCCCAGTACACACATAAAACATGGAGTGTCCGAGATGGTTCATTGGGTCAGACATTTGTCAGCAAGACTGGTGATCTAAAGTTTGGTCCCTGGACCCACAAGGTGAAGGGGAGAATGAACTCTTGAAAGGTCTCCTTTGACCTCCATGTTTGTGGGCCAGCAAGAGGGCTCAGTAGGTAAAGGTCTTTGACACCAAGACTGACAACCTGAGTTCTGTCCTTGGGACCCACAAAGTAGGAGAGAACAGTCCCCCACTAGCTGTCCTCTGACCTTCACCCAAGTGTGCATGTGAAATAAATGCATAAGTGCATAAATGCATTTTTCTGAGACAGGGTTTCTCTGTGTGGCCCTAGCCATCCTTGAACTCAGAAATCCCCCTGCCTCTGCATCCCAAGTGCTGGGATTAAAGGTGTGGACTGAGAGTCAGCCAGAGCCAGGCTGACTCCATGACAGGCTACAAACTGGCAGTTTGGGAGACTAGGCCTAAGTTTCTGTTTCCCAGAAATGAGAATCCAGATCTGAGAACCTGTGGTCAGCCAACTACAGCCGTGGCAGACAATCCAAAGATACCTTGTCATCTGGCCTGAAGTAAGGATAGCTAGAATGAGTAAGCCACTCCCTGGGAAGTCTCCAGAGCATAACCAATTGTAGAATCAGTCTCCTAGAGATAGAGATGACCAATCAAGGTAAAAGGGCAATACCCCTCCCTGGAATTCCCCTAACTGGCAATAAAAGCTGGGCCCAAGAGCCCACCAGAGCTCTCCATTCACAAATGGGGAGACCCCTGTATGCAGGAGATCCAGCTGGATAAAGGCTCTTTGCTTTTGCATACCTTTTGAGTCTGGGGTGTCATTCTTCAACAATTCCTGGACCCTAACAGCACCACCACTGCCCAGCCATAAATGTAGTTTTAAAAGTACTGTGCACTAGAGGAACTTCTAATCTTCTCTTTAGGTGTCTTCATATGCGTGCGCGTGCACTCGGACACACACACACACACACACACTATGTGTGCACACCACAGAGGCAAAACAGATGAACCAACAAACTGCAGCTTTGGGGAACTGGGGCTCAACAGCCCTCAGGGAAATCACATCTTCACTGCAAGTTAGACCCTAGCAAGGCAGGTGGACTCTGAGCAGGCTAGCCTGGAACGTAGGAACTTCCAGGTGCTGGGATTACAGGCAAGGGCCACCATATCTAGCTAGCGTTCTCTCTCTCTCTCTCTCTCTCTCTCTCTCTCTCTCTCTCTCTCTCTCTCTGTCTCGCACATACTAAGTTACACATAACATATAGTTCTGTAGGTCAGGGAATAACTTGCTGGAGCTCAGCCTTTCCTTCCATGTGGGTCTTGGGATTGTTTGTTGGTGTATGAAAGCAGGTTCTAGAATGCTGATGTCCACTTACAGTCTTAGGATCTCAAGGACTCACCGTTGGCTAGGGAATTTGATTGTTGCCCCCACTAAGTGTTTCTCTGTGTTGAAGGTGATGCTACGGATTCCAGAGCAGCAGATAGACCAACGGTGAAGGTGTCTGGGGCTCTAAGCGCCATCCCTGCCACTTTTTTTCTTTAATTTGGTTTCCCACTCCAGTCAGTTCCCATCACCCACACCTCAGGTCCAGCAAATTACAATGAAACGTATCCAGTCAACACCCAGAGACTGAGTGTCTACTGTGTGTCCAGTGTGGTGGGGTATGTATATGTCTGTGTGTGCGTGTGTGAGTGTGGTGTACGTGCACTTGTATGTCTATGCATGTGGAGGTCTGAGGATAACACGCAGGGACCAATTCTCTCCTTCCACCCTGTGGGTTGCAGGAATGGAACTCATGTCATCAGTCTTGGTGGTGAATTTACTCACTCTCTCTGGGCCTGCCTGCCTTCCTTCTGTCCTTCTGTCCTTCCTTCCTTCCTTCCTTCCTTCCTTCCTTCCTTCCTTCCTTCCTTCTTTCCTTCC
>NW_021604598.1:1817164-1823325 GCF_004785775.1 Grammomys surdaster | reverse complement strand
TCCTTCCTTCCTTCCTTCCTTCCTTCCTTCCTTCCTTCTTTCCTTCCTTCCTTCTGTCCTTCCTTCCTTCCTTCCTTCCTTCTTTCCTTTGTTTCTTTGTTTCTTTGTTTCTTTCTGATATGCTCTTACAATACAGCCCTGGTTGGCCTGAAACTCACAGAGACCAACCTACCTTGGTCTCCCAAGTGCTGGGACTGAAGGCCCGCGTCATCAATCATGCCTTTCATCTCCATCTTACTCTTTGAGGCAGTGCCTCTCACTAACCTGGGGCTCACCCATTCAAGCAGGCAAGATCTCAATTATCCAGATGCAGCCTGTCTCTGCTTCCTCAGGCTGGGCTTACAGACATGTGTCATCATGCCTAGCTTTTTTTTTTTTTTTTTTTTTTTTTTTTAGGTTTTTCGAGACAAGGTTTCTCTGTGTAGCCCTGGCTGTCCTGGAACTCACTCTGTAGACCAGGCTGGCCTCCAACTCAGAAATCCGCCTGCCTCTGCCTCCCAAGTGCTGGGATTAAAGGCATGTGCCACCACTGCCCGGCACATGCCTAGCTTTTTAAGTGGGTGCTAGTGATTAAATTTGGGTTCTCATGGTCACCAGTAACCTCTCCGGCCCTTTATGACGGGATCTGGAATCATCTATGAGATGAACTTCTAGGCACAGCTGTGAGGGAGTTTCTAGATTGGGTTAATGGAGGCTGGAGGACCCACTCTGGACTTGGGCAGTGCCACGCCATGAGCTGGGGTCCAGGAGCAAAGGAGGAGGCAAGATGAACGGCAGTGTCTGTCTCTCTCTCCTCCCGACTGTGGATGCCACGTGACCTCCTGCAGTCATTGGTCTGCCATGACTGACTGTGGCTCACACCCTTGAGCTGTGAGCTAAATTAAACCCCCTTTTCTTAAATTCCTGTGGTATTTGAGCAAAAAATCATGTACCTCACCAAAGGTCATATATTTGAATGCTTGGTTGGTGATGCTTGGTGGAACTGTTTGGGAAGGATTGAGGGTGCGGCCTTGTTGGAAGGGGTGTGTTCATGGGGTGGGCTTTGAGGTTTCAAAGAGCATACATTCCCAGTTTGCCCTGTGCCTTGTGCTGTGGATCAGATGTAAGCTCTCAGCTCCTGCTCCAGCGTCATGCTTGCCTGCTGCCTATCTTCTGCTGCCTGTCACCTACCTCCCACCTGTCACATGTCTACTGCGTGCTCCCCACCATGATGGTCGTGGACTGAAACTGTGAGCCTCTAACAAACTCTTCTATTCATTGCCTCGGACACACTGTCTTACCACAGCCAAGGTAAGATACTTCTTGTCAATTATTTTATCACAACAATGAGAAAGGTAAGCAAGACACCCAGTTTTGAGTCATTGGACAGCACTGAACAGGGCAGAAATAAAGAACTCAGTGGCACAGGTATTTCTGCCACAGGCCAAGCTCCACCTTTTTTTTTTTTTTTTTTTTTTTAGCTGTTCAAGCAACCTAGTGAATGGAGACAGCATTACATACTCAGTTTGCCCAGAGTGGAGGAAGTACTTGCCATAAACTGTGTATGTAAGAAACAAGGCACAGAGAGGTTGAACACCTTGCACGGGACCACACAGCATACTTAATGATGGGATTGAGCTCCGGATCCTGGGTTGAGGTGGGAATTCGTGGAGTCAAGGTGGGTAGGTATCCTAGTTTGTATACTGTTGCTGTGATAAGTGCCAAGACCAAAAGCAACACAGTCAGGAGAGGGTTATTGAATCTTACAGTGTACAGTCTATTAGGATGAGAACCCAGGGCAGGAACTCAAAGTGGGAACTGGAGGCAGTAACTGAAGAAGAGGAGGAACTCTGCTTAGTGGCTCGAAGTCCATGGCTTTCTTGATCAGCCTTCTTGTACACCCCATGACCGCCTGCCTAGGAATGGTGCTGCCCTCAGTGGGCTGGGCCTTCTCACATCAACCGTTAATCAAGAAGGTGCTTCACAGATGTGTCCACAGGCCTGTCTGATGGCAGCAACTCTTCCATTGCTGGTTCTTCTTCCTAGATGACTCTAGTTTGTTAAAAGTTGACAAACTAATCAAAACAGACAAACAAAAACCCTACCTAGTACTGCAGTACATCAGGAGGCGAGTGGGGGAAGGGTGCAGGCTCCCCTGGGTCAATTTGAAATCCAGGATGTGGGCTGGGATGGAATTGTTGTTATCTAAAATACTTGTTAAAGATGGGTGTCTGGTGTGTGTGTGTGTGCGCGTGCACACGTGCATACGTACCACATTCATGTGAGGGTCAGAGGACAGCGTGCAGGAGTTGTCTTTCTTTCCAGTATGTGGATCCAGAGATCAAACCCAGGTCCTCGGGCTGGCCAACGGGTGCTCTCACCCCTAGGCTACCTCACAACCCTGGCTTTGTTTTGAAGCAGGGTCTGATGTAGTCCTCAAACTCACTTTGTATCTTAGGACATCTTTGAACTCTTGATTCCCCTGCCTTCACCTGATCAAAAGTGAAACAGGCTCAGTTTATGTGGTGCTGAGCATGAAACCCAGGACTTCCAGCCTTCTGGGCAGGCTGCATACCAAGTGAGCCACAGTCCCTACAACCAACTCGCTGGTAATTTTCAAAAGAAGGTGTCACAGTTTAGAGCAGGTTGACCTGAAACTCGCAGTAGTCCTCCAGCCTCAGCCAGGTCAAGACTGGCAGGACAGGCAGGTATCTACAGACTTGTAAATGGTCACGTCGCCGTGTCTCACAGTGGCCACCAGGGGGCGCTAGGAGCTGGTGACTGGCAGGAGTCCTCGGTCTCACGTCCCGCAGGAATGCTGCTGGCGGAGCAAGGCGGCTGTTGGCCTCCATCCCGGAGCAGCTGCTGCTGCTGCGGCTGCCATCCAGCTCGCCTTCCCCTCCCTGGGACCTGGGGATTTGAAGCTCAGAGGCACGGGCGGGAGGAGCGGGCTTGCAGGGACTTATCTGAGCAGAGATGAGTGGCCTGTAGCCTCCCACCTCCTCCGGGGCACTCGGCCCAGGGCTTCCCGGGAAAAGGCTAGGCAGGCTTCATGTCCATTACCAATATCAGTGTAACTGGCAAGGGCTGATAACTGATTAAACACCTCGTTGGTCCAGCACAGAGCAACAACTCTGAGTTTATAGATGAGGAACTGAGAATCCCCGGAAAGGCCCTGTTTCTGTCCAAGTGGATCCTATCAAGAGTGCCTCAACAAAAAGGTACCAAGTGTAGTCACTCCTAGCCCCATTGTTCCAATGAGATCACATACTCTAGGTTGGCTTCTGTTCATGTTAGCCGAGGATGACTTTGAACTTCTGATTCTCCTGCCTCTACTTCCTGAGCGCTGGGTTTACAGTTATGGACCCTGTACCTGCTTCATTTCTAATTTTCAGAAATTTCTGTGTGTCTGTGCATGCCTGCACATGCGGAAGGGCCTTGGCTTGTCTGTGGAGGTCAGAGCATTCATTACCCGTGGTGTGAGACCACACCTTCCAGCTTGTTTCAGACTGAATCTCTTGTTCTTGAATCTGACTTCAATCTCTCCCAAGGACTAGGAATTGCAGTTGATTTTACTACTGCATCCAGCATCATGTGGGTTCTGGAATCTGAACCCTGGTCTAAGGATTTCAGCCATCTCTGCAGCTTGGTTTGTATCTTGTAGCCTAGGCTGGCCTTAAACTCATTCTAGGGCCCAGGCTAGCTTCAAACATACAATTCTCCTGCTTCAGCTCTCACAGCTGGATTAGCAGGTATGACCCAGTTCCCTGAAGGTTTCTGATCATAGCCTTTAATTTCCCTAAGGTGCTGGCCTGACTTCCTCATCTCTCTGGACACCATGCAACTCCCTGCCTACTCTGGGAATCTGGGCAGTGAGGACATTCCTGTTAGGAGGGAGAGAGAATTCAGAAGCTGACTTTGTCTAATAGTTTTTGCCCTTCTGGTCCTGAAAGCCCGCAGGATGACAGAGATTCTCACTGCATTTGAACTGAGCTCCAACCTGATAGTCCAGGACAGCTGTGAGACACAGCAGCGGGAACAGGAAAGGCCTACCAGCTTACTGTGCCTGGGTAGTCACGGAAGGCCTCTTGGAGGAAGCAGCATTTAGGCTGAGATAAGAAAGTCATCAGCAGGCGATGAGTGCTTGTGAGCCCAACTATTTGGGAAGGCTGAGGTAGGAGGAACCCCTGAACCTAGGAAGTCAAGGCTAAGCTGGGCAATATGCACAGGCCTTGTAATCAAAAAAAGGTAGAAGGGCCAGGCTGTGAGACATCTCAGGAATGAGGAGATGCTTAGTGAGAAGTACTTGCCACACAGTGTGAGGCTTTGAGTTCAAATCCCCAGAACTGACATCAAGCCAGATGCAGTACCCTCTGTCTGTGGGCCAGGACTGCACACATGATATAGACACACAGAGAGGCTTGCGAGTGCGTCAGGTGAAGGGATGATGGGCTGGAGAGGAAGAAAGATTGAGTTGTTTCACAGAGGTGAGTGCCAATGGAAAGACCGGGGGGTGGGGGAGAAGGCTGGCTGTGGTTGTAATGAGTGCAAGGCTGGCCTGAGCTACACAGAGACCCTGTCTCAAAACAGGTGACGCTGTGGCTCAGTTGGCAGGGAGCTTGCCTAGCATGCTGTCAATAAACCAGCCCTGAATAAACCAGGCATCGTCATGCACACCTGGCACTCTGGAGATGGAGCAGGAGGACGAGGGATTCAAGGTTACCTTCAATTGTATAGTAATGTCAAGGCCAACCTGTGCTACTTGTCTCACAAACCAAATGAACAAACACACCTACAAACCTAAGACCATGTTTTTTTTTTTTCAAAGAAGAAGAAGGAGAAGAAGAAGAAGAAGAAGGAGAAGGAGAAGGAGAAGGAGAAGAAGAAGAAGAAGAGAGGAAAGAAAAAGAAAAGAGCCAGTGTGGTGGACACTTTGATCCCAGCACACAGGAGGCAGAGGCAGGAGGATCTCTGAGTTTGAGACCAGCCTGGTCTACATAGTGAGTTTCAGGACGGCCAGGGAAACATTTACATAGAGAAATCCTGTCTCGGAAAAACAACAACAATAACAACAACAAAACACAACTAACCAACCAGCCAACCAAAATCAACCCCAGGGCCAGAGGGATGCTTCAGTGGGGAAAAGTGCTTGCCTGCCTTTCAAGCCCGAAGAGCTAAGTTCAAGCCCCAGAACTGAGGTGAAAAGCCAGAGGCACTGGTGCCCACCTGTAGTCTCAGTACTTCTGTGGGAGTTGGGAGGTGGAGACATGAGAGTTATTCAGAAGCTCATGGAGCAGCTAGCGTGGCGTACACAGCACCACAGAAGCAAGAAGACAGGTCCTGCCTCAACAAGATGGAAGGAGAGAAGAGACTTCTGAAGCTGTCCAAAGACCTACTCTCAGTCTCTCTCTCTCTCTCTCTCTCTCTCTCTCTCTCTCTCTCTCTCTCTCACACACACACACACACACACACACACACACTCACACACACACTTACACACACACTCACACACACACTCACACACACACTTACATACACACACTCAAATACACTCACACATATCCACATACTCACATGCGCACACACACTCACATTCACACACATGCTCGCACACATATACTCCCCCCACACACACTCATACATGCACACTCACACACACACTCACACAGTATGCACACACATTCACATGCACACACATTCACACACACACATACACACACACATTCACACACACACACACACTCACACACAAATCTAAAGAACAAAAATTGAAACGAAATTAAAAATAACTCCACTCTGTGATATTCTTATGTATGTATGTATTTATTTATTTTTAAGAAAAGATTTGTTTTTTTTGTGTGTGTGTGTGTGTGTTGCACATGTGGTGCAGTATCCTTGATGGTTAGAAGAGGGTGGTGGGTCCCCTGAGAATGGAATTACAGTTGACGCTGAGTTGCCTAATGTGGGTGTTTGGAAACCTGGGTCTTCTGCAAGAGTAACTGAGTGCTCTTAACTGCTGAGCCATTTCTCTAGATTTTTTTTTTTTTGGTGTTTTGAGACAGGGTTTCTCTGTGTAGCCCTGGCTGTCCTGGAACTCACTCTGTAGACCAGGCTGGCCTCGAACTCAGAAATCCGCCTGCCTCTGCCTCCCAAGTGTTGGGATTAAAGGTGTGCGCCACCAC
>NW_021604598.1:1801040-1807164 GCF_004785775.1 Grammomys surdaster | reverse complement strand
AAATAAGAACTGACCTCCCAAAGTTGTCTTCTGATTCTTCTGAAAAGCTGCAAGATTTGTGCAGGAGTGCATGCACACATATATACATGTGATGAATATGTAAATGTTAAAAAGGTAGTTAGACTGCCAGAAGAACTTCCTAGTAAGGTGACCAGGGATAGGACCTTGTGATAGCCTTCTGTTTAGAGAAGGCTGTCTCTTGGGGAGAGGAGATTCTCTGTTTTCCCTCCACCCTAGGGAACCCAATCTCTTCCAGCTACATGGGGCTCCACCCCCTTCTCTCCAGGGACAGAGACTCTTTGTCTGAGGAACCCAGGCCTGGAGGGTGCAGTTCGGCACCACCTTTCAATTGCCCAGGAGTGGCACTTGGGAACAGACACACCACTTTGATTTCTTTCTGGGCAAATCACTTGTCTTCACCAGCCAGCTGCAGAGCAAGGTGTCCCCTGACCTGCTGGAGTGGACACCTTGGGAGGTCTCATCTGATGGACATTTTAGATTGAGGTGAGTGTCTCCCTTGAATGATCTGAGGATGAGGCAGAAGAAGTGGGGGAATGGAGGCCATTCCTTACTTTGGGGATTAAGAGATGGGAGGACAATCTGGGGTGTGGTTCAGAGGCAGTGTTCTCATGATAGGAGGCACTGGGTTCCATCCCCACTCCATAAAATTGACAAAAAAAGTTTGAGGACTGCAAATGGCTCAGTCGCTCAAGTGCTTGTTGTACAAGAGAGAGGATATGAATCCAAGGACCTGAGTTCAGATCCCCAGCACCCGTGTAAACAGCTGACTGCATCAGCCCATGCCTAGAATCCAGCCACTGTGGAGGGAGAGACAAGAGGCTCCCTGGGGTTCAGCCAGCTTAGCCAAACTGGAGAGCTCCAGGTTCGATGAGAGACATTGCCACAAAAAATAAGGGGGAAGAGCGATGGAGAGAGGCAGCCAAGGTGTGTCTGGTCTTCAGAAATGGATGCATGCACGCGCACAGCCCCACTCCATGCACACGCACAAACACATGAACGCACACAGAAGTTGGATGGAGAGTTAGACGTGTGGTTTTGAGGCAATGGTGAGAGGTTAAAGATGGTACCAGACATCAAATTCCAAATTCCAAGGTTCATGGAGGTTTAGAGAATGGTAGGAGAGTTTGGGGATCTGGGGCGAGAATTATGGAAGGAAGTGGGATCTCAAAGGGCAGGCTTTGGAGTGATGTGGGGAGTCCCTCCTTTGAGGGCCTTGAGGCAGAAGGGGTTAGGTATAGCTTTAAACCTTACCCTAATCCCATATCTGAGGGGAGGCGGAAGGTGCTTTTATTCATTTATTTTCGAGATAGGATCTCACTATGTAGCTCTGACTATCTTGGAACTCACTCTGAAGACAAGGCTGGCTTTAAATTCAGAGATCCTCCTGCTTCTGCTTTCTGAGTTGCTGGGGTTACAAGCATGTGCCACTGTGCCTTTAGTTCAGGTGCTTAGATTTTAAGATTACATCGATTTATTTAGTGTGTGTCTGAGGTGTGGGGAGTCTGTGTTTGTGGCACGCGTGTGGAAGTCAGAGAACAACTTTTGGGTGTTGATTCTCTCCTTCCATGCTCTGGGGTCTGGGACAGAAAGCAGGTCAAAAGTCTTGGTGATTAAGTGCCTCTCTCTGCTGAACTATCTCTCTACTCTGAGTTTGAAGGTTTGATCGGGCTAAGACAGCCTTTGAGAAAGCCAGTCCGAGAGGCAGTCTAGGGCTGGTGGGCGTAGCCCAACATCCCCGTGGTGTTGTCCGGCAAGAATGGCCCTGATCTCAGCCAGCCAATCAGCGCGTGGTGCACACTTCGCAAACTTTTTCCGTGCAGCTGTGAGTCCCCCCTCCTGCCCGGCCCCGCCTGGCCAGGGCTCTAGAGTGCAGGGCGCGGCCAGGGCGGGGTCTCGGGCAGTCTCGGCAGATCTTCACAGCCTCCGGCTGTCCACAGTGACTGCTCCCAGGAAAACCAGTCCACATCCCCCTTGGCCTTGGCGCACCAGGCCCCGCTGGGATGAGAAGCTGCCGGAGACTGGACCACCTTCAGGTCGGCCTCTGCCTGCTCCTGGCCTCCCTGCAGCTCGTGTCCTGGACGCTGGCTGGTGAGAAGGGACGAAGGGCTGAAATAGCATTTGAGGGTGCAAGGGAGAGCCCAAAACGTGTGTGCAAGGGAAAGGTCCTTCGTAAGGGGTGCCATGGTGATGTGGAGACCCTAGGATCTAGCTCTAGCTGATGTGTGCGTGTGAGAAGGGGGATGTTGCCACGGAAAGTGTGGGCTGTGTTTACAAGCTGGTGTGTGAAGATGAGTGCTCCCGTGCATAGTGCAATCCCAACACTCGAGAGACAGTTAGGTGGTTTGCACACTCAAGACTAGTCTGGGCTACTTACTGCATCTTGGGGTGCATAAGCAGACTCTGTGTCTAAAAAGGGTCGGGGTGGGTGTTTGAGACATAGGACTGTAGCTTAGTTGGTAAATGGCTTTTCCATCCTCAGCACCACAATGGTACACACCCACAACCCCAGGACTGGGTCTGTGGAAGCAGAGTTGAGAGCCAGTCTGAACTACATAGTGACTTTGAGGCCAGCATATGAGAGCTTGCCTTTAAAAAAAACCCTATTTTAACTTGGGAGTTGTGGCACACGCCTTTAATCCCAGCACCTGGGAGGCAGAGGCAGTCAAATCTCTGTGAGTTCGAGGTTAGCTTGGTCTACCTTGTGAATCCAAGTGAGTCCAAGACATTTAGGGCTGGCTACACTGTCTCAAACAAACAAACAAACAAACAACCCCCCCCAAACCCAACTGTATTTTATAGGAGTGTGTGCATATGTGTGCATTTGGGTGTGACAGTTAGCTGGGATGGTGTAAGTGTGGGTGACAGGGCAGCTCTTGGGAGGGTGTGTGTGGTCAGATGTGAGAGTTCAACCTGTCTATGGAGCTGTGATTCTTTCCCTCCTCTCTTCTCTTTTGTATGAAATAGGGTCTCATGTGGCTCAGGCTGGCCTCAAATTTTCTATGTAATCCAGGCTGTAGCTTTGAACTTCTAATCCTCCTCTATCTTCCAAGTGCTGGTATGACAGGTCGTGTGGTACTGGGGATGGAACCTAGGGCTTCCAGGATTCGAGGCAAGCTCTCTCTCCACCAAGTCTCATCCCTAACCCCACTGGGATGACTTTTGAGAATAATCATGTGTTACAGATGTGTTTATTTGTCTTTGGTTGGCTGCATTTGGGATTTAGAGGTTTATATTATTGCCCACGGGAACATGAGTGCCTGATTCTGAGGTTGGTGGTGAGTGGGATGGACAAATCAGGAATTCACAGCTTTCTTTTGATTACATCTGTCTCTCTGTCTCTCTCTGTGTACACTTGTGCCACAGTGTGAGTGTGGAGGTCAAATGAACAACTAACTTTCGAGAATCAGTCTCTCCTTCCACCATGTAGGTCTCAGGAATCGAACTCAGGTCATTAAACTTTGCAGCAAACACCTCACTCCAGCCATTTCACTGACCTGCACAGTTCCTTTTTGCACTACTCCCAAGGGCTTTACATTATTCTCTTTTCTTTGCCTGAAACTGGCTCCCACCCCTTCTTCCCCCCTCCTCTCCCCTCCCCCTTCTCCCTAGAGTCACAACATCAGCACCATGGACAGGGCCCACGGGAGGGCTGTATGGAGGGGCGAGGCGGGGTGCGGCAAGAGGAGGGGTGGTGCTGAGCGCCCGCGGGGGCGGTCAAGTGGAAGTTGCATCGTACCTCAGCTGCAAGATCCTGGGGTGATTTTCCTGAAGAATTTCTCAGGGCCCCCAAGGGGGTCCCCAGGGCTAAGGGATGGGTGAGTCACCGCTGACGCATGCCCAGCTGTGAACATGTGGCCTGGTGCCCCAGCCACGCCTTTCAGGGTTCTGCGGGTGGCAATGTTGAGAGGACACGATGACTCGCCAAGAGACGGATGACCAGGGCTTCTATGACCTAGATCACCTCCCAGAAGAAAAGGAAGGTGCGTTCTGTCCCTAGAGGCCACACACATACACTAGCTCTACGTTCCCAATTTCTGCTGAGTCTGGGGAGGTTGCAGACCACGTGGAGAACTCCGTGTTGGCCTATGCCCCATTCCCACGCTCACAGAACCTCAGGGTCATGCAACCTCAGGCATTCATTCAGAATACATGACCCCTGGGACTCCAGGAATGTGCAACTCATGGCCACACCCAGGCAACCCCATCTGCCACCCAGACAGGACCCTCCTGTGTTTTCAGATTCTCACACATGATTCTCTACGGTCCACAGACAGATGCTGTCATCTTCCATAAGCAGCCGCCCACTCAGTGACTCGGTCAGATTTTCCCTTGCATTGCGTGGAAGAAATCTGGGGGTTAAAGCCTCCATCTCCCGTTACAAGTCTGGCCTGTGGGGTATATGGTATGGAAATCTTGCTGCCAGGGCCCACTCATGCTGAACAATGGCATCAAATTTAGATTTTTTTCTTTTTTTAAACATTTCTTCATTTTGTGTGTGTGTGTCCACATGCGGAAGTCAGATAATCTGAGGGACCCAATTCTCTCCTTTTAGCATGTGGGTTACTGGACTCAAGCTTACATTATCGGACTTGGCAGCAAGTGTCTTTACCTGCTGAGCCATCTTGTCAGTCCTCAAAACTTTTCATCTAATTAACCGCCTGTATCTCAACCAGTGGCAAGTCCTATGCTTGCAAAATTTCCTGCATGCATTTTTGGGGAATTCCATCCATGACCCAGCTGCATCCTTACCTGCCTTCCTCCACATCCTAGACCCTACCAGGCATCTCCCTAGAGGCCTTGACCATGGCAGGGAGAGGGTGTGTATGTGGGGGAGAGTTTGGGCAGCTCCTGACCCCTCCTGCATGCCCCACAGGCTCAATGGCTCTTGTGTGTTTCCTTGTCATGGAGCCATGAGAGAGAAAGGGCTGTCAGCTACTGAAAGGTCATTGCCAAGAGGATTCAAGGCTGAATCAAGAGTCTTTTGGGTTAGATGGCAGAGAGGACTTTTGAAATGGGAGTGAACAGTGACCAAGGGGAGACCCCTTTTCCTACTGCCTAGAAGCTGGGATCTGTCTATGGGTGTAGCTCGGTTGGGAAAGCACTCACCTAGCATGCACAAATCCTTGTGTGCCATGTCAGCGCTACATAAATGGGCATGGTGGAGCATGTCTGCAATCTCAGCACTCTGAAGGTGAACAACAGAGGGACAGGAGTTCAAGACCAGCCTGGCCTACAGTAGACCTTATTTAGAAAACAAAAACAATAAACTGAGCTGGGCAAATTCTTCTACTGAATGATGCTGTGGATCTAAATCTTCCCTTGGGCTCCCAGTCCAGAGGGATAGCTGGGATGATCCTTCGGGGGTTGACCTTGTGGTTAGCAGAGCCTGAGAGCCCAAATTCAGCCCCAGGGGGGTGGGGAAGTTGTAATCCAAATACCTCTTAATGACAGCCTGGCCACTGAAGAGACAATTACAGATGGGGGCGGGAGATAGGGGGAACAGATGGAGAGAGAATACCAAGAAAGCAAGACTGATTGTTGACTGATTTCAGACCTGAGCCATGGAATGGGACAGAGAGAAGGTAGAATGGACAGAGGCAAGGATACAGGGACCTGAACAGGGCTCTACAAAGTTTGGAAGATAAAGGGGGTAGCTGGGATGGGGTCTTCATCCAAGTCCCTTCCTCCTCAAGTCCCCCAACCCAGTTCTCAGTGCTGAGGTCAGCCGAGCCACTCTGAAGTGAGGTCCTGGCAGGTTTAGCAGAACCTGCCTCTGCCAAGAGTCTGGGTCAGGGGGTCAGTGGGACAGTTTGCTAGGGGAAGGGACAGGCCAGGGGTTTTGGGCCCAGGGGAAGCCCTCACCCGCCCTGCACAAACCATGTGGATTCAGTTAACATTGGCCAAGCTGCCTGGGTGGGGCTCCAAAGATGGCTTGGATTATGGGCCTGTGGGGCCAGACCTATTCTTTCTTTTCTGGGATGAGAGAGGGAGAAGATAGGGGGTTATCAGAAATAGATGGTCAGAAGGTGATAAAACTGGTCCAGATCAGAGGGAGGAGGTCAGGGGGAGTTAGATGGGGAGTCAGAGGGAGGAGGTCAGGGGG
>NW_021604598.1:1784967-1801030 GCF_004785775.1 Grammomys surdaster | reverse complement strand
AGGTCAGGGGGAGTTAGATGGGGAGTCAGAGGGAGGAGGTCAGGGGGAGTTAGATGGGGAGTCAGAGAGAGGAGGTCAGAGGGAGTTAGATGAGGAGTCAGATGGAGGAAGTCAGGGGGATTTAGATAGGGAGTCAGATGGAGGAAGTCAGGGAGAGTTAGATGAAGGAATAAGAGGGAGAAAGCTGTGGGTCCTGAGAGTGACAGGGAGGGGCCATGTGGCTGGGGATCAGAGGGAGGAGGCTATAAGGTCTAAAAAGAGCTCACCCCCACACACCCCTTTTCCCCTTGTGGGTTTTCCCTTGTAAGGGGGCTCCATGCCGGGAAGCTGCCAAAGGAACCAGTGTGGGGGTGTAGGGGAAAGGGGAAGGCTTGACTCTGGGGCTCCAGCCAGGAAGATTTGATTCATCCTAGAACTAGGTCAGCTTTTTATTTTCTCACCAAAAACTTAGGGGGAAAGAAACAACCAGTCAACAGACTGTTGTACCAGGAACATCTGTGGGGCAGTGGGGGAGGTGCTGCTAGTCCCAGGCCACTCACTTCTTCCTGGACTGTAAGGAGAGGGTCTCCCAAAACCTGAGCAAGTATTATGGAGTTTTGGGCCTTTTTTTTTTTTTAACTTCTTGATTTTCAGACAGAATCTCATTAAGTTGCTCAGGCTGGCCTTGAACTTACTGTGTAGAGCATGTGGAGGAGCCTCCCACCTCAGCCTTCTGAGTAGCTATAAGGACTGGAGACTGTACAATCAGGCCCAATTCCTGTGTTGGTCCTGACCACGCTTTCTCACCCCGGTGTCTCTCTACAGCAGAACCTGTGGATGTGCTGGAAGCCTTGATTGTGCATAGGGACCAGGCTGGGGTTGCTGAAGTGCCTGGCTTCTGCCCCCAGAGGATTCCAGAGGGTGACCGAGCATTCAGGGTGGGCAAGTCCAGCCTTCTCAGCATCCCCACATGGCAGCTCTTTCCAGGTGAGTCAGAACAGGAAGGCTGCGGAGGGGTCATCCTGGAAATGTAAAGTCTCCCTGGCTGCCTAATCTGCTTCCTTTACCTCTGCCCACACAGATGGACATTTCCCTGAGAACTTTTCTGTGCTGCTCACTATGCGGTCCCTGCCAGCCAACCAGTCTATTCTTCTGTCTATCTATGATGAGAAGGGTGTCCGGCAGCTGGGGTTGGCACTGGGGCCAGCTCTGGGTCTCCTTGGTGACTCCTTCAGGCCCCTCCCCAAGCAGGTCAACCTTATTGATGGCAGGTAAGTATGGGGGAAGGGAAAAGGGTGCCCTGTGGAAATCTTTGCACTGAGACTTGTTCCTCTTGCAGGTGGCATCGTGTGGCAGTCAGCGTCAGTGGTAACAAGGTGACGCTGGTGGTTGACTGTGAACCCCAGCCCCCCACGTTTGGTCATGGGCCTTGGTTTATAAGTACGGCTGGATTCACTGTGATGGGAACCCAGGACAGCAGGGAGGAGTCTTTTGAGGTATGTAATTCAGTGACAGGGGAAACTGAGGCAGAGGGTGGGAAGCTTTGTCCCCAGCCTAAACTAGAAGTGAGCAGAGAGAGAAAGTGCCCAGTTTCCACACACACACACACACACACACACACACACACACACACACACACGCATCCTTGCTCCCTGCTGGGGTAAATGCTTGTGACAGATGGCTGAGACACCACACGATGTCTGCAGTGCTGGTGGCCAGGATGGCGCATGACCATGTGGGGGACCTCATCCCTCTAGTGAGCCATGTGCTGTCTAGTACCTGGCATACAGAGGTGGCCTGAGAGGAAAGGGAACCTGAGCTTGCGGGGGTGGGGGGGCAGATGCTGGCATATCAGTCACGTTTTTCATTGCTATGACAAAATACAAGGCAGAAGCATGAAGGTTTACTTGGGCTCACAGACTGAGGGCACAGTCCATCACGGCAAGGAGTGTGAGGTAGCAAGTCAGGCCGCATCTGAAGTCAGGAAACAGAGACGGCTGCTGGGACGCCACAGATCACTTTCTTCGTTTTAACTAGTCCAGGACCCTAGCCTGTGGAATAGCACCATCCCCACTTAAGATGGGTCTCCCGTCTCAATGATAGATAATCCCTGACAGGCATGCTCAGAGGCTTGTGTCGGAGGTACTTCTAGATGGTTTGACTATCTAGGGGCCCAAGGGATGGCTCAGTTAGCAGAGGTGCTTGCTGCTAAGTCTGTTGACCTGAGCTTGAACCTGAAATGTATGTGGTGGAGGGAGAGAATGAAATCTTGTAGGTTGTCCTCTCAGCTCCACTCAGGAGTGACCTGGCACACCTGTGCATGTGCATGCATACACCTTAAGTAAATAAATGTAATTTTTAAAAGTTGACAAGCTTAGCCATCGCACTGGGTGTGTTTTGTCCTGTGATGTCACGAGGCTGGTGAGGTCGTTGCTTCTTTGCTACCTGTAGCTGCTGCAGGTCTTCCCTTCCTTAGGTGCTCTGGGTGGGAGGCACCGTGGCTTCGTGGCTGGAGGTGGCAGAAGTGTGTTGAGAAACTAGGGTCAGAATCATCTTGTGACTCCTTTTTCTCCTGTCTAGGGAGACATCCAGGAGCTGCTGCTAATTTCAGACCCTCAGGCTGCCTTCCAGGCCTGTGAGCACTACCTCCCTGGCTGTGAACTCCCAGATTCCACAACCACAGGGGTGAGTGGGGGGGTTCCAGGTGACAGGTGAGGCATCCCTGTCTATAGGTATCAAAAGACAGAGTGGATGGTGACCCAGAAGCGAGGAGCTGAACAACTTTAGACCTTAAATGATAGACACAAGCCAGATGTGGTGATGTACATCTCAGTCCTCTCTGTATTCAGGAGGCTGATGATGGAGGCTGTGACTTTGAGGCCAGCCTAGGCTACATAGCAAAATCCTGTCTCCAAAATATCAACAATAACAAAAAAAAATCTGCCTGGGCATGGGGAGATGGCTCAGTCAGTCAAGAACTTTCAGTTTCAAGCACCAGGACCTGTTTGATCTCCAGAGTCTGTGTGGAAATGCTGAGCATGGTGGAACATTTGTATTCCCAGTGCTGAGAAGTCAGAGGCAGGAGGATTCCTGGGGTTCACTGGCCAGTCAACATGGCAAGGTGGATGGTGTCTGACCCTAACTAGGACCCTTTCCTCAGGCCCCCAAAGAAGATGAACCAGAAACACCTGCCCCTCGTCGTCGGAAGGGCAAAGGAAAGAAAAAAGGGCGGGGTCGCAAGGGCAAGGGAAGAAAGAAAAACAAAGAGACCTCAAGGCTGAGTCCGACCCCTGGTGCCCATGAGAACCAGGTAAGAACCTGGAACCTCTTGCTTTGCTCTTCGATGCCTGATACCCACGCACCTCTAGCTCCTCATCTTTGCGTTGGTCCTCAGGGCCTGACTCCTGGGGTCTGATTCTCTCAGCTGAAGAGGATGCCAGCTCCTGTGTCAGGGGCTCTTTCATGTCAGTTCCACACTCTGTACTCACAGGGAGCTGGAGGAGGTGCCTCTGAACACAAGAGGACCCCATAATTGCAAGGGTCATTGTGAAGTCTTAGGGGATCATCAGCTAGGGTAATTGGTTACAGGTGCATTGGTTGTTGTGTCAGTATGTGGGGTTCACTGCTGGGGACCACCGGTGGGGATTTTCCTTTGACAACATTGTTTGGGAGCTCATCTGGAGGTTCTACCAGGGAGCACAGACAATCTCGACCCCTGTCAGGGAAGATCATCCTCTTTGAGCTTGTACCTTTGGGAGCGACACAAGCAGCGAGAGAGGGAGGGGACAGCTGCCTGGCAAGCTAGACGAGCCAAGTCAGTCCTGGAGACCAGTGGGATGACAGATGCCACATCCTGTTCACCCTCACTTCCTGAGGGTGCTATTTAGGATTGCTGGTTGAGGAGATTGTTCATTAAGGTAAATGCATAAGGAGTTTCTAGTCAGAGGTCTTCCCGTGGAGGCCTAGTTGGAGGCTGTTGGTAAAGGTATTGATAAAGGCCACTGTCGGCATTTGACTGGTCTTTGTTGTGGGGGGTGAACGTTTCCTGGCAGACATGAGCAATAGTTAGGGAAGTAATGGCCAGCTGAAGTATGATTTTACTCAGATGTAGCTTGGGAAACCAATGAGTTGGTTGGCTGTACTTACAGAGAGCTAAGGTGAGGGGTTACATATTGGGGTGTGGGTGACCCCTAAGCAGCCACCGTAACCATGGATGGTGCACAAATGGAGGCCCCTTCAGTTAGCCTTCACACTCAGTACTCTTACCTTCCCAGAGACCAGGAAACCATGTGAAGTCTGGGCAGAATTACAGCTAGCTGGGAGGGAGGCCCAGGAGAGAGAGACTGAAATCTCAGATGAAGGGCCAATGCCCACCCCTGACCTTCTTCTACAAGGGAATGGCACAGGCTGGATCTTGAGGGTCTTCATAGTTACAGTTGCCTTTGATGAAGATGGCAACAGTGTCCCCTTACATGGCTCACAACAGCCTGTAATTCTAGCTCGAAGGAATCTGTCACCCTCTTCAGGGGACCTGTAGTTGTGTGGCACATGCATGAGTGTGCACTCATGCACACATACGTACACACTGAAAACAAAAACAAAAATCAAAAACCAAAACCAAAGCAACAAAAACCCCTATCCTGACCAAAAGCAACTTAGAGGAGAGAGGGGATCATTTTAGCTCCCATTCCAAGTTATAGTCTCCTATCTGGGGAAAATCAAGGCAGCAACCTACAGCATTATAGCTACAATCAAGAGCAGAGAGTAAGTCCACGAATTCCTGCTTGCTTGCTCTCAGTCAGCGTTTGCCTTTCTTATACTGGTCAGAACCTCTTGCTTAGGAGGAGCCAACTACAAGTGGGCTGGATCTTCCAGTTAACAATCAAGACAACCTCCTAGAGACATCCCACTGGTCTACAAACGCCCTTCCTCGGTGACTCTAAGCTGTGTCGGGTTGACATTAAAATAAGCCAATGCACTAGTTGAAGGTTAAAGGTTAATGGTTATGTATCAGGGAGATTGCTAGAAGACATAATGGAGTCATTGTTAGTGAAATAACTGGTTGGAGATCCCAGAGAGGGTTCATTACTTGGAGGATCACTAAATAGCAATTTTGTTGGATGATTCTACCACTTGGGATCGTAGTCGGGTCTCTGGATGGAAGGCTTTCTCTCCAGAGCCATTGGTGGACATCATGAAGGCAGGGCTCACCTAGCAATCATTGGTGCTTGGAATAATTTGGATTAATTTGGTAGTTTATTAGCTGGTAAGTTACGGGGAAGGGGTCCTAAGTCATCGACTGAGTCATGGCTTGAAGTCCTTGGTTGGAGGGGTCACTGGTTGTAATTAGATGTCAGTTCTAGATCTTTCTATCCCATAGTATGACTACCAAGGTTCTGACCTATACCCCTGTGGCTTTCTTTCTCTGCCTTGACCCAGTTCTTCTGCAGCTGTCCAGGCTGGAGGAGCTGCAGCCTGGCTGGCTGACTGCTAATCTGTCAGGGGAGAAGACATGTGGGGCTGGGCTTCCGGGAGTCTGGCCTCGAGTGCTGGCTTTTGACTTTAACCACTGGGCCCTGGAGCCAATCCAGTTCTGCTTCCAGGCCTGGGAGACTTGGCCCTGCTCTGCTCCTCTTGTATCTGAGGAGGTTTCCCCTCTGGCCACCTTGAACTGGTTGTACCAGGCACCTGTCTTTCCCCCCACCAGCCTCTGAACTTGGTGGGAAGCTACCTCTGTCTACCCACCCCTGAACTGGGGATTCCCCTAAGGGAGAGTCCTGGCTCCTCTTTTGTTTCCTCTTTGTCTTGACTGGCCTTACCCCAGATCCGACACTCCTCCCGTTTCTGCTGCAGACCTCCCTCCACACCCCTGAGACAGAGAAGCCAGTTCCCCACCTGCCTCCGACTCCCACACCTTTGGCCATCACCACCACTGTCACGATTGGGGGAAATGCCACGGTCTTGCAGGTTGGTGGGAAGTGGATGGTGCTGAGCCAGGGGTTGGGGTGGTGAAGATGATACCCGAGAACAAACCTTGATGTTCCCACTGTCCTCCACAGGAGTTGGACTCTGATACTGAAACTGAGTGGAGGACTCCAGAGGTGGACACTACTGAGGAGGGTGAAGGAGGTGACCCCACCATGGGCCCCAAGTTCAGAGCAGCAGAACAGTCTTTACAGACTGAGTTCCAGATCTTTCCTGTGAGTCTAGAGGGGCTGGATCAGGAGATGGGCTGTAGACACATACATTCTTTTTCTTGATTGTGTTTGTTTTGTGTCAACTACCTTTGTGTGACCTGGCACAGTTGCAGCTACAAAACATTTACCAAGCACTTACAGTGTGACAGGGGCTGGCGATGCAAGTAGTCTTTAGTCTAAGCAGGGGAGAAGCCATTTAACTTCCAGTGGAACCCTGCTTCTTGCTCTCTGAGTGCCCTGCCTTCTGAATGGACAGTAGGGGGAGCCAGAGAGTCGGTGGGGAGACTTGTAGCATTAGCAAGCAATGGGAGAGAGAATACTCCAGTTGGGGGACATGATTCCTTCTGCTCTTGTTGCTGGGGACGTGATGTCACCTCCTGGCGATGTCTTGAATTTGTAACATCTGTTTGAGATTCAAGTGAGATTTCAATCCAGGGATGGCTAGAAGATTCTAGAATCCAGGGAAGTCCATCCAGGCTGAGGGTGTGGGGTGTGGGGCTGACTCCTGAGCAGAGAGATGGTAACCTTAGTCATAAAGCCTTGGGTGGATGAGGCCAGAGGGCCAGGCAGCCCTGGTCCTCCTTGGTGCTGGCCGAGGCGGAGTCAGACTTGAGACAAGCATGACTTCCCGCTCTGTTACTTTTCTTGTGCTAGGAGAAAACACCTGACAGAGACAACTTGAGGGAGGAGGAGTTGCTTTGCTCACATTGCGAAGGGTTCCCGAAGTTGTTTCACAAGGTTGAGCATCATCACGGAGACAGGAGCATGTGGTGGGAGGCTTCGGTTCTTGGAGAAGGGGAAGCAGTGCGAAGGGAAAGCTGTTCTCTGCTGGCCTGGTGCTTTCCTCCCTTTTAATTCTGTCTGGGGAAGCACCACTGGCCCTCTGGATGCCTCCCTCAGTAAATTCTCTCCGGAAGTATCCAGACACACCCACAGTTTCATCTCACCATCACCTGGGTGGTTCCATTTTGTTGTTGTTGTTGGATTCATTCATTCATTCATTCATTCATTCATTCATTCATTTATTGAGACAGACTCTTACTGTGTAGCCCTGGTCAGTTATCCTGGAATTTGCTATGTAGACCCAGCTGGCCTTGAACTCCCAGAGATCACCTGCCTCTGCCTCTGAGTGCTGGGCTTAAAGCATGAGCTATCACATCTGGCCTCTCCTAGGTAATTCCAAATCCAGTCAGGTTAACAATGAGAATAAGCCATCATGTGTGTCAAGGGTTGCAACTCATTTACCATACAGGTGTCACACACTAAATGGCTTCATGAGTTACCTGTGGATGGCCACAGGTTTGAATAAGGTCCCAGCATCACTGGCTAAGAAGCAGAGCCATGATAAGGACTTTGGAGTTCATGCCCTTCACCTTGGACGGCTTTCAGGAGTCAGTCCTTTCCTTCCACTGAGGAGTCCAGAGACTGAATTCAGGTCGTCAGGCTTGTATAGCCTGTGCTTTTACAAAGAGCAGTCTCTCTGCCCTCCCGTCTCTGCTTTCATGTCTCTGCCCTCCTGTCTCTGTCTCTGCTCTCATGTCTCTGCCCTCCTGTCTCTGTCTCTGCCCTCCTGTCTCTGTCTCTGCTCTCATGTCTCTCCCCTCCTGTCTCTGTCTCTGCCCTCCTGTCTCTGTCTCTGCCCTCCTGTCTCTGCCTCCTGTCTTTGTCCCTGCCTCCCATCTTTGTCTCTGCTCTCATGTTTTCTCTCTCCTCACACTGTCCCCAGGGTGCTGGAGAAAAGGGAGCGAAAGGAGAGCCTGGAACAGTAGAGCAGGTGAGAGGATGGGGGACTGTGAGGAGTTTGAGGGACCTCGTGAGAACAGGAGTCACACTTGTGTTCCCCCCAGGGACAGCAGTTTGAGGGGCCTGCAGGAGCTCCAGGACCCCGGGTGAGTACTGGTTCTAGTCCCACATTCTGACCTCTTTCCCCACACCCTGCCTTCTCCAGCCCATTCACAAAAAAGCTGTGCTACCAGACGCTCCTGTAGCTCTTCTCTCTTCCTGTCCTTTTATATAGCCCAGGTTGGCTTCCACCTCACTATGTAGCCTAGGCTGGATTTTGTCTCTTGATCTTTCTGCCTCAGCCACCTGAACGTAGGTGTGCACCATGGTGCCTGACTCTCTTCTAGTTGGGGAGAAGATTTGGATTAAAGTGTTGCCTGAAGGTCATTGGATAATCAATACCCAAAAGATGTGTCAAAAAGATTTAGGGTGCAAAGTTGAGAGGTCAGTAGACGGTGGCGGGAGCAGGGCTGGCTAAGTGCGGTCAGGAGGTATGTCTGAAGTCAAGGCCATAGGTGGGTCAGAAGTCAGCTAGGCTCAAGTTCTGCATCTCCTGTGACCTCTGATTTCTGTCTCCACAGGGAATATCTGGTCCTTCAGGCCCTCCTGGGCCACCGGGCTTCCCTGGAGACCGTGGTCTACCGGTAAGAGACTCCCCACTGGTGTATCCCTGTGCTGGGGTGCGATTTCAGGTTGGGAGTGTGGAGATTTGGATGTGGGTGTCAGAGGCTGGGATTAGGAACACCATCCCAGAAGAGATATCACCCCCATCTGTGAACTCCGTGAACTCTGACCTCTCATCCCATTTTTCTCCTTGTGCCTGTTTCTGTGTATCTTTAAATTTTTCATGATGTTTTAATTTATCTATTTTGTGCGTGTGCGTGCACACATGGGGGTAGTAGCATGTGCCCTGGCACCTGAGCAGAGGTCAGAGGACACCAAGACTCAGTTCTCTCCTTCTACCATGTAGATCTCGGGTGATCAAACTCAGGTCATCAGGCTCCTTCTCAGTCTCTCTCCCTTCTCTGTCCCCTCTCACCTTCCATCTCCTGTCCTTCCTTCTGTTTCTTCCCTTCTCCATCCACCCCCCTGTCTTTCTTGTTTTCTCAGGGCCCTGCTGGCCTCCCAGGAATCCCAGGCATTGACGGAGTCCGGGGCCTGCCGGGCACAGTGATCATGATGCCGGTAAGGAGGGAGAATCCCATCCCGGGCAGTGGCGTTCTGACCCCAGGGTATATTTTCTTGTGGATCTCTACTCATTGATAGTTGTTCCTTAGTTCCATCTTGCAAGCAGCTCGATGAAAGGACCCCCAGTCTCCTTCCAGCAGGCCCAGGCCCAGGCAGTACTGCAACAGGCTCAGGTGAGTGGGATACGGAGCATGTGTTCTGTGAGGGACAGCAGAAATAAAGGTTCATGCAGGACTGGTTGGGAGACAGAGGGTGGCTCTCTCCTGAAGGTGCTTGCTGTGAGTTTCTGTTGTTATTATAAAATTCCAAGCCTGGCATGGGGTGGGGGTTGGTTACAGAGAACAGAGGATTCAGACTAATGATTCTGGAGGCTGGGAAGTCTCAGAGCATCATGCTGCCATCTAGCTGGGTGCCTTGTAACTGGTGGAGGGCAGTGCCAGGCAAGAGAGTACATGCATGAGGATGGGCCATTACTCTTTTAAAGATACTGATTGTCATTATGGGGACCCCACTCTTCTGATTTCCTCTAATCTCAATCATCTTCCAAAAGGCCCCTCTTAAAGTATCAACATATGAGTCGAGGAAGAAATTTACAACCTGTAGAGAAGGAGGCACACTCCTAACTCTAGCAGTGCTTCTGAGGTCTTATGGGGACTCTTCTCTGTCTGTCTTTCCAGCTGTCCATGAAAGGACCCCCTGGTCCAGTAGGGCTCACTGGGCGCCCAGGCCCTGTGGTGAGTAAGGGGTCTGCATTGGGGAGAGTTCAATTTATGCCAGATGGCCACATTGCTCAAACTGTGCTCCTCCCCCATCTCTCCTTCAAGGGCCTCCCTGGATACCCAGGTCTGAAAGGCGAATTGGGAGAAGTGGGACCACAGGTGAGTTTGGGGGATATGGGGGGGCGGATTTCATGGATTAGAGGTAAAGTGCCAGCAGGGGAACATAACAAAGGAAATAGAAATATACCTTTGAAATTTCTGCCCTTCCTAAGGAGTGATTTAAAATAGGCTCTAAGGGAGCTGGAGGGATGGCTCAGTGGTTAGAAACACTGGCTGCTCTTCCAGAGGACCTGGGTTTAATTCCCAGTGCCCATATAGTGGTCCATGACTGTCTGTAATTCCGTTTCCATAGGCACCCTCACACAGACATACATGCAGGCAAAAACCACCAATGCACATGAAATATAAATAAATAAAATAGGTCCTGGGCTGGGGGTTGGGTTCAACTGGCAAAGCACTTGCCTAGCATGCATGAAACCCTGAGTCCCAGTCCGAGTTCTGCATAAACCAGGTGTGGGGTACACACCCGTGATCCTAGCACTAGACGGGGTAGAGCTTGAAAGACCAGGAGGACAAGGCCTAGCCTAAAACTCCAAGATCCACCTGCCTCCACCTCTCAAGCGCTGGGATCAAGGCGTGCACATCTACCGAGGTGGTGGTGCACATCTTTAATCTCAGCACTCAGGAGGTGGAGGCAGGGGGATTTCTGTGAATTCAAGGCCAGCCTTGTCTATAAAGTGAGTTCTTGGCTAGTCAGAGCCACATGGTAAGATCTTGTCAAAACAAAACAAAACAAAACAAACAAACAAAACAAAGCAACAAACAAACAAAAAAGCATATGCCTTTTCTTTTAATTTTTCCTTCTTGTTTCCCACCATAGGGCCCCCGAGGATTACAGGGCCCTCCTGGGCCTCCTGGACGGGAAGGCAAGACAGTGAGTAACTTCTAGGTTCTTAAGTTATGCTTTGCTCAATACCAGCACCAATCAAAAACCCTGGCTTTGTTCTCCCTGGTCTTCTTGTGTTATCAGAGGGACCTGAGCATGGTGGCTGCAGTGATGCTCTGCTGGGTGTACAGTGAAGGGATGTGGCAGGTGGCAGCTTCAGGGGGACTTGAGAACAGGGACAGTGCTTGGCCTGGGATCTGAAGTATAGTCAGGAGCAGGTGAAGGACAACCTAAGAAGTACATCGTACAAAAAAGAATCCCTGAAGCGGTGTGTGCCGGAGTGCCTGTGATCCCAGAATCTGGGAGATGAGGCAGGAGAATTAGAAAGTCAAGGTCATCCTTTAACTTCTGCATAGGGTAAAGTACTTGCTGCCCATCCGGTTGACTGGAGTTCGGTCCTGAGACTCACCTCATGGGAGAAGAGAACTGACTTTCACAAGTTGTCTTCTGACATCCACATGTGTGCCATGGCATACACACACACACACACACACACACACACACACACACACACACACACAAAGAGGCATGCACACTATATACACTAACCAGGTTTGGTGACTTTAATCCCAGCACTCAGGAGTCAGACTCAGGTAGATCTCTGGACCAGACCAACTAGGGCGGCACAGTGAGACCCTGTCTCAACAACAACAACAGACAAACAAACAAACAAACAAACAATTAAGAAAGCAGCCCTTGGGAGATAGTAAAAGGTGGTGCACACTAGCCGTAATGGATGGCAGGACATTTAGACGGAAGGGCTCTGGGAAGCTTATCAATCCTTGACTTTAGCCTCACTTCCTTCCTAGGGCCGAGCTGGAGCAGATGGGGCTCGAGGTCTCCCGGGAGACACAGGCCCTAAGGTGGGTGGTGGGGCCAGGGCTGGGGGGGGGGGGGGGGCGGGGGGGGGGGGGGGGTTGAAGGGTGGAGGGACTGTCAAGGTCATGGATTCAAGGTAGCTGGTGTCTCTTCCAACAGGGTGACCGGGGCTTTGATGGCCTGCCAGGGCTGCCTGGGGAGAAGGGCCAGAGGGTGAGTGCCTCTCCCATACCCACGCCCGTTCTGTGCAATGCTTGGTTAACTTCAGAGCGTCATTCACTGTCCGAGCCTTCTCGAAGTGAGTGGCTCCTGCATATGCTAATCTATTCAAATGTCCTCCTTCTCTGAACCAGGGTGACTTTGGACATGTAGGGCAACCTGGTCCCCCAGGAGAGGACGGCGTAAAGGTAAGCTGGAGGGAGGCATAGGAACGAGGCTTCAGTATGCAGTGATAGAGCCCCTGCAGTAGATTCCTGCAGTGAGAGGCTGGGATGGGGCTCAGTGGTGGAGCACTTGCCTACCACATAGGAAGCCCTGGCTTCAATCCCTGACATGGAAACAAACAAACAAACAAACAAACAAGCAAACAACCAACCAGAAATAGGCTGAATGGTGTCTGGGGACTGGGGTCTGCCCTGGAGGAGCAGGAAGCCCCAGGTCCTCTGAAAGGCAGCACTGGAGCGGAAAGCTAGCTTTAGGGTCGGGGTGTGGGAGGGTAAGTTGAGGCCTGGAGCCTCTGAATTCAGTCTGAAAGAGTGTGGAGATACCAAGCAGACTCTTGGAGGGACTTCTAGAGGAGGTGAGGTTGTACCATGGGGCTGTACTTGCCCACTGCAAATAATGATGACTCTTTCCACAGGGCCTGCAGGGACCTCCAGGGCCCACTGGCCAGGCTGGAGAGCCGGTAGGTGTTGGGAGATCCCAGATTCCTTTACTAGTTGAGGGGAGGGAAGAATCTCCTTGGGCCATGAAACTTGCAAGAGTATACACCTCTGATGCTGGGATTATGTGGCCCCTTCCTTTCAGGGTCCCCGAGGTCTGATTGGCCCCAGAGGCCTCCCGGGACCCCTAGGACGCCCGGTGAGAATCTTGTTGGTTCCGTGTCTATGTTTTATTCTTACCTGTCTTCCCCTTGTAATCTGCCCCCCTATTTATTTGGTGTGTGTGGGTGTGTGTTTGCACCGCCCACATGTGGAGATCAGATTTTTTTCCTTCACCATGTGGGTCCCTGGAATCAAACTCAGGTCATCAGTCTTAGCAGCCGGTGCCACTATCCACTGAGTAACCCCTCCCCCGCCCTGGGCCTCCTTTCTTCCTCTATCCTCCTTGTCCTTACTGTGTGTGACTGTGGTTGCCTGCACAACAGTGCAAGTATGCAAGTGTGCAAGTGTGCAAGTGTGCAAGTGTGGAAGTTGGAGGACAGTGTGAGAGCTGGTTTTCTCCTACCTTGTTTGAGGGTTTTTTGTTTTGGTTTTAAGACAAATTTTCTCTGTGTAGCCCTGGCAGGCCTAGAACTCAGTTTGTAGACCAGGCTGGCCTTGAATTTAGAGATCCTCCTGCCTCTCTTTGCTTCCTGAGTGGTGGGATTAAAGGCCTGCGAACAATTGCCAGGCCTTGTTTGAGGGTTTTTCTCTTGTTTTTCCAACTTACTGGCCTTCAAGTTTCCCAGGGAAATCAGTCTCAGCCTCTCATCTCCCTACAGGGGATTACAAATGCCAACACTACTAGTTAGAGTTTTGCATGGGTCCCAGGGATTCGAACTCAGACCTTCATGCTTATGCAGCAAGTGCCTTTACCCACTGACATCTCCAAAGCCAGAATATACTTTCTGTTGCTGGTGTTGCCTTGTTTACATGTTTCTCAGCAGCTCGGACTCAGGTTCTGATCTGTCCTGCTCTCACATCCTCTGTCCTCACAGGGTGTGACAGGGAGTGATGGCGCTCCAGGGGCCAAAGGCAACGTGGTAGGTGCCTAGCATCTGTTTCCGCCCTTCTGAGTCTCCAAGCCCACGGTGACTATAGCCTTGTCTGCTTGGAACTTTCCCTACCCTCCACATTCTGACCCTTCTGGCTCCACTGAACCCACCCTTTCCCCACAGGGTCCTCCTGGAGAACCAGGTCCCCCAGGACAGCAAGGAAACCATGGATCTCAGGTTCAAGCCCTCTGTCTTGACAATGGGGTGTGGTAGGGGGCTGAGGTACAGTCCTCCCTTGTACAGTTTTACTGTCCATCTCTCTTTTCATGACTCCTTCCCCTTCTTTTTATGTCCCAGGGAATTCCAGGCCCCCAGGGGCCCATTGGCACTCCTGGGGAAAAGGTAAGCAACTTCCTCAACTTCCTTGTGTCATCAGGAGAAGCTTCTCTCATGGGTTCCTTTGAGGGGCTTCTTGCTGATGAATAGTCACAGTCCCGAAGCTAGTTCAGAGTGACAGAGTAGCATTGTTGGGGGAGGGTTTCCAGGAGAATCCCACCGAGGCTGGCAGACAGAGGAGCCGTTGTTAGTACAGATGCCCTCACAGAAGGGACTCCCAAGACGCTAATGAAGGGCAGAACCAGAGCACTTAGCTTTGTCTCTCTGCACGGCTAGTGCTTGCTTCCTTGGCAGATACAATTTGTGTGTGTGTGTGCTCATATGTGGTGTATGTATATCTCTGTGTGTACACTTATGTGTGTGTGTCTCCTAGTTTGCTTTTCTGTTGTTGTGATAAAACACTGACCAAAGCCAGCTTGAGGAGGAAAGGGCTCATTGACCTATGCTTCCATGTTATTGAGGAAATGCAGGAACCTAGAGGCAGGAACTGAAGCACAGACTATGGAGAAATGCTGCTAACTGGCTTTGCTCAGCCTGGTTTCTTATACAAGCCAGAGTGATATCATCCACAGTGGGCTAGACCCTCCCATATCAACTATCAACCAAAAAAAAAAATCCCACATCCTGCAAACATCTGATAGGTCCAAAGGTACATAAAACCTGAGAAACAGGAACGGGAGAGCCTCACATCTGCTCAAGCCCATCCTTCTGCAGATGGAACTGTGGGTGGGATATACTTTCAAAGAAAGGTGCTTACAGGGTATGGTGAAACACCTCTGCAGTCCCAGCAATTGTCCCAGCCTGGACCTTACTGCAGAACTTTGTCTCAATAAATAAGTAAATAAATAAATGAAACGAAGCAAAGAAACAAGACAAAAGGGCGTGGGTGAGAAGCTCCCACTCCAGCATATTACATACTGGTTTTGCTCTTTCTGTGGTACTGGGCACAGAACCTGGGGGCCTGTGCATCCTAGGCAAGCACTCTACTCTGGAGCAGTGCCCCAGTTTGTCACTTGTGGATTCTAGGAAGGAGGTCTACCACTGAGCTGTGCCACGACCCTTCTCATATCGCTTTTTGTTTGTTTTGTTTCATTTCTTTTTCAAGACAGGGTTTCTCTGTGTAGCCCTGGCTGCTCTAGAACTCACTCTGTAGATGAGGCTGGCCTCGAACTCAGGGATCCAGCTGCCTCTGCCTCCTGAGTGCTGGGATTAAAGGCATGCACTACCACCCAGGCTCTCATGTTGCTTTTGCATCTCTCCCAGATACGGATGATTTCTGAAGCTCAGAGAGGGCAAGCTGGTAGCAAACATGGGCAGAGCTTGTGTTGTAGGCCACTCTGAGCTGCCTGGATAGACCCCTCCTGTCCAGGCGCTGAGACTCTCAGGCTACTCCTATTGTTACTCTTTTTTTCAGGGTCCCCCTGGAAATCCCGGAATTCCAGGTGTCCCAGGATCTGAGGGCCCCCCGGTGAGAACCATGGGACAAAGGGAAGGAGAAGGTTTGGGTATCTGTATGGCAAATTTAGGCTTTTGATGAGTTGATGTGTTTCTCTATCAGGGTCACCCAGGCCATGAGGGTCCTACAGGAGAAAAGGGGGCTCAGGTGAGTGACCAGGAAGGTGGCTGGGTTGGGGAAGAGGAGTAGCAAGTAGCCATGGGCCAGTGAGGAGATAGGATACTGGGAACAGGGAAGGGGTGAAACAAGATGGCATTGACCTTATTTTCCTTTCAGGGCCCACCAGGCTCAGCAGGCCCTCAGGGCTATCCTGGACCTCGTGGTGTGAAGGTAGGTTAACGCTTGAGGGCTTGGAGGTGGGATAGTTGATTAGTGTTGGTGTCAGAAGACCAACCTAGTGCCAGGCATCCTGTGCCTGCCTGTGGTCCCAGTTTTTGGGAGACAGAGGTGAGAACATTGTTGCAAGGTAGAGGCTAGCCTGGGCTATGTAGTGAATTCTGCCAGCCAGGGGTGAATTGTTATATTTTGAGACCCTGTTTCACAAATGAAACAGTAACAAAATACTAACACACACACACACACACACACACACACACACACACACAC
>NW_021604598.1:1780171-1784867 GCF_004785775.1 Grammomys surdaster | reverse complement strand
ACACACACACACACACACACACACACACACACACACACTGTAATCACAGTACTTGAGGCAAGAAGATCAGGAATTTAAGACTGACCTGAGCTATACAAGTTTGAAGCCAGTCTGTATCAAACTAGGAATTCCAAAGACTTGGGCGGTAGCTCAGATGGCAGAATGCTTGCCTAGCATGTATGGAATCCCGGGTTCCATCCCTAGCACCCTAGAAACTCAGCATAGTGGTGCATGTCAGCGGTCCTGGTATTGAGGTAGTGGAGGCAGAGACATCAGGAGTCCAGAGTTATCCTTAGCCATCTGGTAAATTTTAAATCTGCCAGGGCTACATGAGACCCTGTCTCAAAATAAAATAAAGCAAAATAAATAAATAACAACAACAAACCCCACTCTAGCACTTGGGAGGCAGGGGCAGGAGGATCTCTGTGCTTTCCAGGACAATCTTCTATACATAGTGAATTCCAGGCCAGGTGGGCGGAGCTGCTGGCTCAAAAACAAGAGTCCCTTGTGTCAAAAAAGAAAAAAAAAGCAGAAAATAAACAAATGAAAAAACAGTATACTAATGGTTCTATTTTATTGTTAGTTTCTTTTTTCATCTTTTCCTTTGCTTAATTTATAAGTGTGGTTTTATCATAGTTTGATGTATGCGTAGAGCAGGCAGCATAGATAAGAGCTGGATTGTATCCCTCCCGGCAACCCCTAGAGGGTGGGGGTGAGGGGTGGCGGTATCCCAGCTTATTTTGCAGATAAGTGGAGGACTGTGGTTGCAGCCTGTGTTGTATCTAAATCTAGTTACTTTGTAGCCAAGGGAGGGGACAGCCACAGCCAAAAGCTTTCTTTACTGTGGTCCAGTGAATTACTGCCGGGCTGCAGAAGGCCCTGCTGTTTCTAAGCACATAGTTGCATCAGCTCCAACTGCTTGTTCATTCTTCAGTTGAGCTCAGTTCCCGCTTGAGCCAAGTGCAGTTTGTCAGTGTGGTACAGGCAGGAAGTCAGTCCAGGGTATGCTCTCTGCACGGGATGGGCATGCTGTCACCAGGCACAGAGTCTCCTTGTGGCCAGCACAATGGGGGAAACTCTCCCCTGCCTTTGGAATGAGGCTGGCCTCTGGAATGTTCTTTCTGCTGCCAGAAGGAACTGTAGACACTGTGTCCTCAGGAAGTAGAGATGAATGGCATAGAGATTTGGCTGTCCTGGTTCTCCCCAAGCATCTGAACTTGGTGGGGGTGGGGGATAGGGTGGCTGCCAGGCACGCGATGAGTAGAGGAAGCTGAGCGAGTACACTGAGGGGCTCTGAGGAGACAGGTCTGCTTCCTCTAGGGCTCCCCACACACTATTGTCATCTTGCAAGAGTTCTCACAATTTCTTTTCTTTCTTTCTTTCTCTTTTTTTTTTTGTTCTCACGATTTAAGTCAAGGGAGGAAGTCTAAAACCTCCCTTAAGCAGGGAAGGAGACTAAGAGCTCTCTAAAATTTTTTGTAGGGTACCTCTGGTAACCGGGGCCTCCAAGGCGAGAAAGGAGAAAGGGTGAGGAGGAAGGGGTTCATTGGAGGGGAGGGAGAGGGAGCCCCCATAGAGAGGCCCTGGCTATGTCCCTTCCCTAAGGCCCTGACTTCTGCCCTGTGCCTGCCTCTGTCCCTTTTTCTATCCCTCCCTTTCGTCTTACTCTCTCCTTTTCTGTCTCCATTTCTGTGTCTCCCCCAGGGAGAGGATGGCTTTCCTGGCTTCAAGGGTGATGAGGGACCAAAAGGCGACCGGGTAAGACCAGCTCCAGATGAGGACAGTGTGGGGTAAACACAGGGGACTGGGCTGTGATTGAACAGAGGAGGAAGGACAAGTGACTGATTTCAATCTCGTTCTTTTCTATCTCAGGGAAACCCAGGACTCCCAGGTCCCAGAGGAGAGGATGGTCCAGAAGGACAAAAGGGGCCCGAGGGACTGCCTGGTGATGAAGGCCCCCCAGGAGCAGCAGGGGAGAAGGTGATTCAACAGGGTTCACTTACATTGTTTATTGCCTATCTCAGTGCCTGACTGCTGTCTCACTGTCCAATCTGGAGATGGAACCAGGAAGTCTCACTTGTTAGAAAACAGTTGTACTGTGGAGACACACCCTAGCCCCACACACTGGGGACTCTGGGCAGGGGCCCTATCATTGAGCCACACCCCAGCCCCTCACTGGGACTCTCTGGGCAGGAGCCTACCACTGAGTCACGCCCTCATTGGGGGACTCTGGGCAAGGGCCCTACCACTAAGCCACACCCCAGCCCCTCACTGGGGTATTCTGGACAGGGATGTAAGGCTGAGCTAACTAACCCCTGTCATCCTTAATTTATTTACAGAGCATTGTAGAGCAATTACTTGCACATATCTTCATTTTAATTCCCACAGCAACTCTGTGTAATAGACATTTAAAAAGATTTATATTATGTCATGGCGGTGCATTCCTTTAATTCCAGAGCTGGTGGGGTGGGGGGTGGGACAAAGGTACGTGAATCTCTATGAGTCTGAGGCCAGCCATGTCTACTTAGCGAGTTCTAGGACAGTCAGAGCTACACAATGAGACCCTGTCTTTAAAGAGGGGGCTGGGGATTTATCTGTGTCTCTCTGTGCGAGGACAGATGCCTCCAGATGTCAATTCCTGGAGCCAAAGTCACAGGTGGTTGTGAGCTGCCTGATACGGTTACTGGGATTGCTGGGCTGTCTCTCAAGTCCCTGTAGTAAACAGGTTATCCCCACCTTACAGATGAGGACACTGGCTTGTACTGGGGAATGAGCTCGCAGGCACACCCCGCGTAGGGACTCAGTTTCCTTGCTTCTCACTCGGTTGCACACTGTTTTCCCTCTGGTCTCCAGCTTCAATGTGTGACCTTAGTTCTACAATCTGTTTTTCTGTAGGGCAAGCTTGGGGTGCCAGGTCTCCCAGGTTACCCAGGACGCCCAGGACCTAAGGTAAGAGGCCATGGAACTGGAAGTGGGCAGGGAAAAGGTAGAGAGATGCCTGTGGGTCCAGGCTGTGATCTGAGGGGGTGGGGGTGGGGGCGACTGTACAGCTCACGTCGTTGAGGAGTATTAAGTAGGCCATGGGCATCATGGCCTCGTTCTCAGAAGTGCTTGGGACCTCCATGACCTTGAGTGAAGTTCTTGAACTCGTTTTCCCAGTTGCTAAGTGGAAGTCCCTGTGATGTCTGCCTTTATTCACCTGATGATGACTTTCGGTGTGGTTGTTTGGTCTGTTAACCGGAGGGCTTGTGTTAAACTGTTTTCTGTTTGTGTTAAACTATTTTCTGTTGTTATAACCAAAAACATTTGAAGCTGGATATTTTATGAAGAAAGGAGGTTTTGTTGGCATAGCTTTGAAGGCTAATAACTCAAAATCAGAGGAGTCTACTGATTTAGCCCTTGTTAAGTGTCCTCCCTGAGTTGAGTTACTTTATCAGGGAATGGTGTCATGCAAAAGCAGGTATGAGCTATAGCAACCCCACTACAGCACAGGAAACCAGAGAAGGGATGGCCACACTTCATCCTTCATAACAACCCACTGGAGACCGGCCAGATTGCTGTCAGTACAGTGCTTGTCATGCAGGCACGAAGCCCTGAGTCTGAATCCCAGCACCCATGTGAAAAGCCATGTGTGGTACACATTTGTCACCTCCGCACTGGGGAGGTGGAGGCAGAAGGGTTCCTGGGGTTCAATGCCCAGATAGTCTAGCCCTTGACCAAGCTCCAGGTTCAGTGAGAGACTTTATCTCAAAGAGTTAAGGAGGAGGGACTGAGGAGATAGATCAGTGGAGAGCTTGCTGAGTTCCATTTCCCATCACCCGCTCCCCATGCTGGAGAGATGGCTCAGCAGTGAGAACCCTTGCTGCCCTTCAGAGCTCAGGGCTCCACATCCACATCCACATCCCCAACTCACAACTGGCTATCACCTCGCTCCAGGGGATCTGACAAAGTCTCTCCTCTGCCCACAGCACTCCCACATACCCCATACCACACACATGCATTCACATACACACTTGCACACACATGCACACACACATGCACTCATACACACACATGCACACACACATATGCACCCATACACACACATGCACACACACAGCACACACACAAGTGCACACACACACACACACCAAAACAAAGCTCCTTTAAATATGAAGGAAAAGAAGACAGGCAAGGCCTTGTTTGTGTTCCTGTAACACCAGGGCTGTGGAGCCTGAAACAGGAGGACTCCTGGGGCTTGCTGGACAGCAGGCTAACTCCATGTTCAGTGAGAGACCCTGCCTCAAAGGAATGATGGACAGCGACGGAGGAGGATGTCGGGCATCCTGTTCTGGCCTCTGCTCAGACACATGTTCATACACCACACACACCCATGAACATGTGCGTACAACACTAAAGTGAAGTACAAAGAAGACACCCAGCATTGACTTCCAGCTTACACATGTATGTGCACACAGAGGAACACACACACACACCAAACAAAACTCCTCTTGCATGAGTAAGATGAAGGTCCTTGCCTCCAAGCCTGATGACCTGAGTTTGATCCCTGCCACCATAGTGGTGGAAAGAGAGAACTGACTCCTGTAAGCTGTCCTCTGACCTCCACATGCTGTGGCACACACACACAGTAAATAAGTAAATATAATAAAGGTGTCTTGCTTTTCCTGAGACAGGATCTCACTGTATAGACCAGACT
>NW_021604598.1:1778314-1779771 GCF_004785775.1 Grammomys surdaster | reverse complement strand
AAAAAAAAAATCCCACATCCTGCAAACATCTGATAGGTCCAAAGGTACATAAAACCTGAGAAACAGGAACGGGAGAGCCTCACATCTGCTCAAGCCCATCCTTCTGCAGATGAAACTGTGGGTGGGATATACTTTCAAAGAAAGGTGCTTACAGGGTATGGTGAAACACCTCTGCAGTCCCAGCAATTGTCCCAGCCTGGACCTTACTGCAGAACTTTGTCTCAATAAATAAGTAAATAAATAAATGAAACGAAGCAAAGAAACAAGACAAAAGGGCGTGGGTGAGAAGCTCCCACTCCAGCATATTACATACTGGTTTTGCTCTTTCTGTGGTACTGGGCACAGAACCTGGGGGCCTGTGCATCCTAGGCAAGCACTCTACTCTGGAGCAGTGCCCCAGTTTGTCACTTGTGGATTCTAGGAAGGAGGTCTACCACTGAGCTGTGCCACGACCCTTCTCATATCGCTTTTTGTTTGTTTTGTTTCATTTCTTTTTCAAGACAGGGTTTCTCTGTGTAGCCCTGGCTGCTCTAGAACTCACTCTGTAGATGAGGCTGGCCTCGAACTCAGGGATCCAGCTGCCTCTGCCTCCTGAGTGCTGGGATTAAAGGCATGCGCTACCACCCAGGCTCTCATGTTGCTTTTGCATCTCTCCCAGATACGGATGATTTCTGAAGCTCAGAGAGGGCAAGCTGGTAGCAAACATGGGCAGAGCTTGTGTTGTAGGCCACTCTGAGCTGCCTGGATAGACCCCTCCTGTCCAGGCGCTGAGACTCTCAGGCTACTCCTATTGTTACTCTTTTTTTCAGGGTCCCCCTGGAAATCCCGGAATTCCAGGTGTCCCAGGATCTGAGGGCCCCCCGGTGAGAACCATGGGACAAAGGGAAGGAGAAGGTTTGGGTATCTGTATGGCAAATTTAGGCTTTTGATGAGTTGATGTGTTTCTCTATCAGGGTCACCCAGGCCATGAGGGTCCTACAGGAGAAAAGGGGGCTCAGGTGAGTGACCAGGAAGGTGGCTGGGTTGGGGAAGAGGAGTAGCAAGTAGCCATGGGCCAGTGAGGAGATAGGATACTGGGAACAGGGAAGGGGTGAAACAAGATGGCATTGACCTTATTTTCCTTTCAGGGCCCACCAGGCTCAGCAGGCCCTCAGGGCTATCCTGGACCTCGTGGTGTGAAGGTAGGTTAACGCTTGAGGGCTTGGAGGTGGGATAGTTGATTAGTGTTGGTGTCAGAAGACCAACCTAGTGCCAGGCATCCTGTGCCTGCCTGTGGTCCCAGTTTTTGGGAGACAGAGGTGAGAACATTGTTGCAAGGTAGAGGCTAGCCTGGGCTATGTAGTGAATTCTGCCAGCCAGGGGTGAATTGTTATATTTTGAGACCCTGTTTCACAAATGAAACAGTAACAAAATACTAACACACACACACACACACACACACACACACACACACACAC
>NW_021604598.1:1726374-1778214 GCF_004785775.1 Grammomys surdaster | reverse complement strand
ACACACACACACACACACACACACACACACACACACACACTGTAATCACAGTACTTGAGGCAAGAAGATCAGGAATTTAAGACTGACCTGAGCTATACAAGTTTGAAGCCAGTCTGTATCAAACTAGGAATTCCAAAGACTTGGGCGGTAGCTCAGATGGCAGAATGCTTGCCTAGCATGTATGGAATCCCGGGTTCCATCCCTAGCACCCTAGAAACTCAGCATAGTGGTGCATGTCAGCGGTCCTGGTATTGAGGTAGTGGAGGCAGAGACATCAGGAGTCCAGAGTTATCCTTAGCCATCTGGTAAATTTTAAATCTGCCAGGGCTACATGAGACCCTGTCTCAAAATAAAATAAAGCAAAATAAATAAATAACAACAACAAACCCCACTCTAGCACTTGGGAGGCAGGGGCAGGAGGATCTCTGTGCTTTCCAGGACAATCTTCTATACATAGTGAATTCCAGGCCAGGTGGGCGGAGCTGCTGGCTCAAAAACAAGAGTCCCTTGTGTCAAAAAAGAAAAAAAAAGCAGAAAATAAACAAATGAAAAAACAGTATACTAATGGTTCTATTTTATTGTTAGTTTCTTTTTTCATCTTTTCCTTTGCTTAATTTATAAGTGTGGTTTTATCATAGTTTGATGTATGCGTAGAGCAGGCAGCATAGATAAGAGCTGGATTGTATCCCTCCCGGCAACCCCTAGAGGGTGGGGGTGAGGGGTGGCGGTATCCCAGCTTATTTTGCAGATAAGTGGAGGACTGTGGTTGCAGCCTGTGTTGTATCTAAATCTAGTTACTTTGTAGCCAAGGGAGGGGACAGCCACAGCCAAAAGCTTTCTTTACTGTGGTCCAGTGAATTACTGCCGGGCTGCAGAAGGCCCTGCTGTTTCTAAGCACATAGTTGCATCAGCTCCAACTGCTTGTTCATTCTTCAGTTGAGCTCAGTTCCCGCTTGAGCCAAGTGCAGTTTGTCAGTGTGGTACAGGCAGGAAGTCAGTCCAGGGTATGCTCTCTGCACGGGATGGGCATGCTGTCACCAGGCACAGAGTCTCCTTGTGGCCAGCACAATGGGGGAAACTCTCCCCTGCCTTTGGAATGAGGCTGGCCTCTGGAATGTTCTTTCTGCTGCCAGAAGGAACTGTAGACACTGTGTCCTCAGGAAGTAGAGATGAATGGCATAGAGATTTGGCTGTCCTGGTTCTCCCCAAGCATCTGAACTTGGTGGGGGTGGGGGATAGGGTGGCTGCCAGGCACTCGATGAGTAGAGGAAGCTGAGCGAGTACACTGAGGGGCTCTGAGGAGACAGGTCTGCTTCCTCTAGGGCTCCCCACACACTATTGTCATCTTGCAAGAGTTCTCACAATTTCTTTTCTTTCTTTCTTTTTTTTTTTTTGTTCTCACGATTTAAGTCAAGGGAGGAAGTCTAAAACCTCCCTTAAGCAGGGAAGGAGACTAAGAGCTCTCTAAAATTTTTTGTAGGGTACCTCTGGTAACCGGGGCCTCCAAGGCGAGAAAGGAGAAAGGGTGAGGAGGAAGGGGTTCATTGGAGGGGAGGGAGAGGGAGCCCCCATAGAGAGGCCCTGGCTATGTCCCTTCCCTAAGGCCCTGACTTCTGCCCTGTGCCTGCCTCTGTCCCTTTTTCTATCCCTCCCTTTCGTCTTACTCTCTCCTTTTCTGTCTCCATTTCTGTGTCTCCCCCAGGGAGAGGATGGCTTTCCTGGCTTCAAGGGTGATGAGGGACCAAAAGGCGACCGGGTAAGACCAGCTCCAGATGAGGACAGTGTGGGGTAAACACAGGGGACTGGGCTGTGATTGAACAGAGGAGGAAGGACAAGTGACTGATTTCAATCTCGTTCTTTTCTATCTCAGGGAAACCCAGGACTCCCAGGTCCCAGAGGAGAGGATGGTCCAGAAGGACAAAAGGGGCCCGAGGGACTGCCTGGTGATGAAGGCCCCCCAGGAGCAGCAGGGGAGAAGGTGATTCAACAGGGTTCACTTACATTGTTTATTGCCTATCTCAGTGCCTGACTGCTGTCTCACTGTCCAATCTGGAGATGGAACCAGGAAGTCTCACTTGTTAGAAAACAGTTGTACTGTGGAGACACACCCTAGCCCCACACACTGGGGACTCTGGGCAGGGGCCCTATCATTGAGCCACACCCCAGCCCCTCACTGGGACTCTCTGGGCAGGAGCCTACCACTGAGTCACGCCCTCATTGGGGGACTCTGGGCAAGGGCCCTACCACTAAGCCACACCCCAGCCCCTCACTGGGGTATTCTGGACAGGGATGTAAGGCTGAGCTAACTAACCCCTGTCATCCTTAATTTATTTACAGAGCATTGTAGAGCAATTACTTGCACATATCTTCATTTTAATTCCCACAGCAACTCTGTGTAATAGACATTTAAAAAGATTTATATTATGTCATGGCGGTGCATTCCTTTAATTCCAGAGCTGGTGGGGTGGGGGGTGGGACAAAGGTACGTGAATCTCTATGAGTCTGAGGCCAGCCATGTCTACTTAGCGAGTTCTAGGACAGTCAGAGCTACACAATGAGACCCTGTCTTTAAAGAGGGGGCTGGGGATTTATCTGTGTCTCTCTGTGCGAGGACAGATGCCTCCAGATGTCAATTCCTGGAGCCAAAGTCACAGGTGGTTGTGAGCTGCCTGATACGGTTACTGGGATTGCTGGGCTGTCTCTCAAGTCCCTGTAGTAAACAGGTTATCCCCACCTTACAGATGAGGACACTGGCTTGTACTGGGGAATGAGCTCGCAGGCACACCCCGCGTAGGGACTCAGTTTCCTTGCTTCTCACTCGGTTGCACACTGTTTTCCCTCTGGTCTCCAGCTTCAATGTGTGACCTTAGTTCTACAATCTGTTTTTCTGTAGGGCAAGCTTGGGGTGCCAGGTCTCCCAGGTTACCCAGGACGCCCAGGACCTAAGGTAAGAGGCCATGGAACTGGAAGTGGGCAGGGAAAAGGTAGAGAGATGCCTGTGGGTCCAGGCTGTGATCTGAGGGGGGGGGGGGGGGGGCGACTGTACAGCTCACGTCGTTGAGGAGTATTAAGTAGGCCATGGGCATCATGGCCTCGTTCTCAGAAGTGCTTGGGACCTCCATGACCTTGAGTGAAGTTCTTGAACTCGTTTTCCCAGTTGCTAAGTGGAAGTCCCTGTGATGTCTGCCTTTATTCACCTGATGATGACTTTCGGTGTGGTTGTTTGGTCTGTTAACCGGAGGGCTTGTGTTAAACTGTTTTCTGTTTGTGTTAAACTATTTTCTGTTGTTATAACCAAAAACATTTGAAGCTGGATATTTTATGAAGAAAGGAGGTTTTGTTGGCATAGCTTTGAAGGCTAATAACTCAAAATCAGAGGAGTCTACTGATTTAGCCCTTGTTAAGTGTCCTCCCTGAGTTGAGTTACTTTATCAGGGAATGGTGTCATGCAAAAGCAGGTATGAGCTATAGCAACCCCACTACAGCACAGGAAACCAGAGAAGGGATGGCCACACTTCATCCTTCATAACAACCCACTGGAGACCGGCCAGATTGCTGTCAGTACAGTGCTTGTCATGCAGGCACGAAGCCCTGAGTCTGAATCCCAGCACCCATGTGAAAAGCCATGTGTGGTACACATTTGTCACCTCCGCACTGGGGAGGTGGAGGCAGAAGGGTTCCTGGGGTTCAATGCCCAGATAGTCTAGCCCTTGACCAAGCTCCAGGTTCAGTGAGAGACTTTATCTCAAAGAGTTAAGGAGGAGGGACTGAGGAGATAGATCAGTGGAGAGCTTGCTGAGTTCCATTTCCCATCACCCGCTCCCCATGCTGGAGAGATGGCTCAGCAGTGAGAACCCTTGCTGCCCTTCAGAGCTCAGGGCTCCACATCCACATCCCCAACTCACAACTGGCTATCACCTCGCTCCAGGGGATCTGACAAAGTCTCTCCTCTGCCCACAGCACTCCCACATACCCCATACCACACACATGCATTCACATACACACTTGCACACACATGCACACACACATGCACTCATACACACACATGCACACACACATATGCACCCATACACACACATGCACACACACAGCACACACACAAGTGCACACACACACACACACCAAAACAAAGCTCCTTTAAATATGAAGGAAAAGAAGACAGGCAAGGCCTTGTTTGTGTTCCTGTAACACCAGGGCTGTGGAGCCTGAAACAGGAGGACTCCTGGGGCTTGCTGGACAGCAGGCTAACTCCATGTTCAGTGAGAGACCCTGCCTCAAAGGAATGATGGACAGCGACGGAGGAGGATGTCGGGCATCCTGTTCTGGCCTCTGCTCAGACACATGTTCATACACCACACACACCCATGAACATGTGCGTACAACACTAAAGTGAAGTACAAAGAAGACACCCAGCATTGACTTCCAGCTTACACATGTATGTGCACACAGAGGAACACACACACACACCAAACAAAACTCCTCTTGCATGAGTAAGATGAAGGTCCTTGCCTCCAAGCCTGATGACCTGAGTTTGATCCCTGCCACCATAGTGGTGGAAAGAGAGAACTGACTCCTGTAAGCTGTCCTCTGACCTCCACATGCTGTGGCACACACACACAGTAAATAAGTAAATATAATAAAGGTGTCTTGCTTTTCCTGAGACAGGATCTCACTGTATAGACCAGACTGGTTGAAAACACACAGATCTACATGTCAAAAACCTCCTGAGTGCTGGTCATCAAAATGCTTTAAAAAAAAAACCCTCTTCTAAATGCTTTTTGAGGTTTTATTTCTTTTTATTTTATGTGAATGGGTGTTTTGCCTGCATATACGTCTGTGCATCAGAGATGCATGTAATGCCTGCAGAGGCTAGACGAGAATTTCAGATTCAGTGGAACTGGAGTTATAGATGGTTGTGAGCCTGACATGTGGGTGCTGGGAGAAGTAAACCCATGTCTTCTGGAAGAACAGCGAGTGTGTTCTTATCCTCTGAGCCATCTCTCCATTCTTCTTTAAAAACCTTCTCGTGGGATCTAACTGAGTCCCAGGAGAACTATGTTAATCCCTTCCTGTTAGTCCTATTGACCTAAGGAACTCCCACTACCCTGTGCCCCTTACAGGTGCCCTATCCACGATCCCACAGTAAGAATCAAACTGCCAGCACAGACCAGGGGGCAGGGCAAAGATGTTGGAATCCTAAGAGAGAAAACTCACAAGACTGAGATCTTTCCAATCTTGACTTCGTTATAGCCTCACACAGTGTGCTTATAGAGGAATGTGGCTCTGCAGAAACACATGTGTCCGTGTTGTGAGGGATAAGACTGCATGTGAGATTGTGCTCTCTGTCTGAGCTGCACCCCAGACTACATCATGGGTGACTGAACATGTCTGTTTATGTTAAGTCCCTTGGGATTTTAAAGATGCATGGGAACAGATTTGAGTGCAGAATTCTTTTTTTTTTTTTTAATTACATTTATGGAGAGATGCTCAGAGGTTACAAGCTCTTGCTGCTCTGGCAGAGAACCTGGGGTCAGTTCCCAGCATCCACATGAAGGCTATAACTCCAGCTCCAGGGGATCCAGTGCCCTTTTCTGTTCCCCATGGGCACTAGGCACACACAGACTCACATAAAGGACAACTTCATGGAGTCAGTTCTCTCCTTCCACATCAAGTCATGTCATTAGGACTGGGAGCAAGCACCCTTACCCACTGAGCCATCTCACCGGAAACAGAGAACTCTTTCTGAGATCCGAATCTTTGCTGTTTGGAGTTGACATGCCTAATACTCACTGTAGATCAACGTTTGCAGGCTAGTTGTATTTGGCTCATGGTCTTGAGTGGACTTCTGACTTTCTGGTGGCAGATGGTGGTAACAGGTCAAAAGTGGCAGACAAGAGCCAGGAGAACGGGGGTAGAGGAGAAGGGCAAGAAAGGGAGAGGGAGAGGGAGAGGGAGAAAGGGAGAGGGAGAGGGAGAGGAGAGAGAAGGGAGGTATAGAGAGAGGGCAAAGAACTTGGCACCAAGTCCCGTTCAAGGACCCCAATAACCTAACAACCTCCCACAAATCCCCACCTCGTTTTGTGGCCTTTGAGTTGCTTGTTTTGCGTGTGTGCATTGATGTTCAGATGTGTGATGCCCTCTATGTGTTCAGGCGAACCTGAGCATGGAAACTGGAGGGTGATGTCCAGTGTCTTCCATCTCTTCTACTTTATCCATAAAGGCAGGAACTCTCGTTTGAACCTAGAACTCACCTATTCTACTTGTCTTATTAGTCAGTTTGTTCCTTTGGGGACTCCTTTCTCTACTTCCTGAGTGCTGGGATTACAGGGGGGCTGCCACACCCACCTGCCAGGCAGCCCCTCTAGTTTTTTTGTTGAGACAGGGTTTCATGTAGCCCAGGCTAGCCTCACACTTAGTATGTAGATAAGGCTGAGCTTGAACTCCTGATCCTCGAGTTTCACCTTGAAAGCTGGGACCAGAGGCAGATGCCATCACACCTGCGTAGTGTGTGGCACTGGGGGTAGAGCTCGAGAATCCCTCTGTGCTAGGCAAGTGCTTTACCAGCCGAGACTGAACAACAATAGAATAGAATAGGGTACCTGACACTCCCCTGTGGCTTCTATATGTGTGTATGGGCATGTGTACACACATCACATACACGTGCACATAAGGATGGTGAGTGATGGGTGACTGATGGCTTTGGGTAGACCTGAGAGAAGAGCATTTAAGGTGAAGAAAGGGACCCGTGCATAGGCTCCCAGCTGGAACATGTAGGATACCTCGTGAATTTGGAGGTGAGTAGTATGTCTGCTGTGGGGTGAGAACCAGAAGAGGTGAGGAGGAAGGTGCAGGGTAGCTCTGAGGAGGCTGGGGCTGAGGGGATAAAAGAAAGCCACCAGATTCTAAGCCACCAGATTCAGTAGCCTAAGGAAGCCTCAAAGGATGGAGCCAGGGACCAATTCTGCCTAATGCTCACTGCCCCTGAGTCTCATGTCTGATTCTCTCTATTAAGGGATCTATTGGATTTCCTGGACCCCTGGGACCCCTTGGGGAGAAAGGCAAGAGGGTGAGTTGTGTGTAGGAGGATATGGGGAGGGGGGTGGCTTGGCCCAAGGGGAGCAGCTTGTGCTCACACATGCTGGAGGTGGGTGTGGGGATGTGCTTGTTAGGGCAAGTCTCTTTTTCTCACCTAAGGCAATCCAGACAATCCCTCACAGCCTTGCCCACAGGGTAACCTGACCTCTACAGTTCCTCATTGACTCTCTTCCTGGATGCTTCTAGACTGCCTCAAGCTGACAGTGAAAACCATTACAGGGTGGGAGAGCTGGCTCAGCAGTTAAGAGCCCTGTCTGCTCTCCCAGAGGACTGGAGTCTGGTTCACAGTACTCCATTGGGTGGCTTACAACCATCTGTAGCTCTGGATGCAGGGGATCCAACACTCCCTCCTGGTATCTGGGAACACCTGTACTTTTGTGTACCAACACACACAGACACGTATACAAGTAGAAATAAACATTATGAAAAGAAAATCTATCTGGCACAGCCTCACCCCTTGTCCACTGGTCATGCAAACACATTGGTTTAAAACCATAACCTACTTCCTGTTCTCAAAGTCTCACGCTTATTTCTGTTTGTTTGTTTGTTTGTTTTTTGTTTGTTTGTTTGTTTTTTGAGACAGGGTTTCTCTGTATAGCCCTGGCTGTCCTGGAACTCACTCTGTAGGCCAGGCTGGCCTCGAACTCAAATCTGCCTGCCTCTGCTTCCCAAGTGCTGGGATTACAGGTGTGCGCCACCACTGCCCAGCTTCATGCTTATTTCTGAATATAAAATATAATTTAATTTTAAAAACCCTGTAGTTTTTCATAATTCCAGTGCTTTAAAAGCAAAATTAAGACAAACCAAACCAACCAACCAACCAACCAACCAAAAAAAAAAAACAAATTACAATGCCACAGAATATAATTACAATTCCACAAGGGAAGAATAGAGGCATGGCGAGGAAATACTAGACCAACACAAGACTGAAACCCAGCAGGACAATGCCAAATTCTGTAGCACCATGTCTGGTATCTGGGGCTTCAGTTTCAAATGGTTTAGATGGCTCTGCCCCTCTAATATTGCTATCTGCAACATAGATCTCTCCTTTGGGCTGCATTCACTCCCTCCATGCATCTTTCCTTTGCAGACACTCTTGTATGCATACATTCCCACTTGTGAACACATATGTGCATATGTGTCTCATGAAGCACGAGGCAGTTCTCACCTTCCCTGTTTCTGACTTGATTTCCAGGGAAAAGCAGGGCAGCCAGGGGAGGAAGGAGAGCGTGGCACACCGGTGAGGAGAGGGTGGCTGCTCCACACAGGGCTCTGGGCTGAGGGGCGATGGGGTGGTGAAGTCATGAGTGGGCAGGGAAGGACAGGTCCTGTCCCTGTCCCTGGTGGAGTCCGAGGGGATTTTGGAGGAAGGAGCCTGTGTGTGACATCCTCTCCCAGGCCCACCCACCCACTCACTTCTGTTCTTTGCTTTTTTTTTTTTAATTTCTATGCAGGGCACCCGAGGAGACAGGGGACAGCCAGGGGCCACAGGCCAGCCTGGCCCCAAGGTATGGGAGTGAGTAGAGGATGGAGGACAACCAAAGGGCCTCTTGTCTATCTCAGGCTAACTTAGCTACCTGCCTAGTCCTCCAGGTTGAGTGTGTTCTGGTACTGAAGCTCATCTCATCTGTTCTAGGGCGATGTGGGCCAGAATGGGTCTCCTGGGGCCCCTGGAGAAAAGGTAAGTGTGTGTGTGTGTGTGTGTCTGTGTGTGTGTCTGTGTCTATGAATGTGCATGTATGAGTGTGTGAGTGTGAATGTATGTGTATGTGTGTGATACTGAGGGGGAACCAGCCATGAGCTGACAATACATCATATATAATACAATAGAAAGAGCTTACCCTCCAAGACTAGAGATCTGTGAGTTCAATTCCCAATTGTGCCACTTGTCTGCTGTGTGACCTTGAGCCACTTGCTTAACTTCTCTTTGCTTCAGTTCCCTCTTTTATAAAATAGGGTAACCATGGTCCCTGCCTGAATGAGCCGCAGTGGTGAATAAGATTATATACACCCCGAGTGGGTGCTTAGCACCTACTTGTGTGGAGTAGGTATTCGATATGTGTTTGCTTTAAAGAAACACGAAACAAAACTCTCTGTGGTTTTGTGTGATTTTGGAGTTTAGAGAACAACTCAAAGGAATTGGTTTATGCCATCCACCATGCGGGATCTGGGAATGAAACTCAGGTCACAGGTTTTATCTAAGTAAATGTAAGGTGGTTTTACCCACTGAGCCATCCTGTCAGCACTACACTGGCTTTTAAGTTATACTTGTGGGACATAGGTACAAGACACTCAGAAGGGATGAGGTAATTCTTTCTGGTTCCATTTCAGGGTCTACCGGGTCTGCAAGGTCCACCAGGATTCCCCGGGCCAAAAGGCCCCCCAGTGAGTGACATCACCCTGACTGAGTTGGAGGGGGAGAGGTACAGGGTGGGGTAACTCCAGTTCTAAATCTTCATTCCTTCTTACTTCGTTTCTAGGGTCCTCAGGGGAAAGATGGGATACCTGGACACCCTGGACAAAGAGGAGAATTGGTAACTGACCCTTGACCTCTGACTCCTGCTATGCTGGGTCCTTGTGTATATATGGGGTGGAGTGCATGTGCATGTATATGTGGAAGCCAGCAAAGGATGCTGGGTATCTTCCTCTGTCTCTCTCCATCCAACTGTTTAGGACTGAGCCTGAAGTTTTCCATTTTGGCAAGGCTGGCTGGCCAACAATTCCCACAGTCCAGCTGTTCCCATTCTGGGGTTACAGGCATAAGAACTGTGCTTGGCTTTTACATGGGTGCCGGGGATTCAAACTCAGGTTCCTTTGCTTGAGTACCAAATGCTCTGACTCACTTAGCCATTGCTCTGGTTCCCACCTTATTTTTTGAGACAGGGCCTCTCACTGTCTCAAACGGGCCTCACGGATTACGTTAGATTGGCTGGCCAGAGAGCCCCAGAGAGCCACGGTTTCTGCCTCCCCAGACTGGGACGAGGACTGTGCCACCTGGCTTTCTGCGTGGGTGCCGGAAAGCTGACCTCAGGCCTTGCTTGCTTGATGGACACTGAGCTGTCTCCCCAGTCCTTTGGGTTCTCCTTTTCTCCTTCTCAGGTGGGACCTCTTTCCATTTCTCTCCTTAGGGCTTCCAAGGTCAGACAGGCCCCCCTGGACCAGCTGGCGTCCTTGGTCCTCAGGTCAGAATGGATCCCCAAGAAACACATGAAACTGAAAGTCTGACATAATACCTACCTCCAGGCTGCTCAAGATGTCTCTTGCTTGTTTCCAGGGAAAGGTAGGAGACGTGGGGCCTTTAGGCGAGAGAGGCCCCCCAGGGCCTCCTGGACCTCCTGGAGAACAAGGTCTTCCAGGCATGGAAGGCAGAGAAGGAGCTAAGGTAAGAGCCTGGACAGGTTGCCTCAAAGTCACCACTCAACCCACGAGCCTCACAGTGTGTGGGGAACCGCTGGGAGTAGTCAGAGACTGGAGGAGACACCCCATTCCTGAGACTAACTTCCCTTCCTTGGCTCTCTGCAGGGTGAGCTAGGACCCCTGGGGCCCCTCGGGAAGGAGGGGCCACCTGGGCCCATGGGCTTCCCTGGCCCCCAAGGAGCGCCCGGAGACCCAGTGAGTATCTTGGGAGAGTCCACTGGAGTGTGAGGCTGTGGGGTGGAGAAGCAGAGGCTCTTCAAGAGCGGGTACAGTGACGGCAAACAGGAGAAGGGTCGGGTAAAGAGATGTTAGTGGTGGCCGGTGGGTGGGCTCAGAGGGTGAAGAGGGTTGCTGCTGAGCCTGATGAACTGAGTTCGGTCCACAGGACCCACATGATCAGAGAGAGAATTAACTCTTGATAGTTGTCACTTTACAGGAGGTTGTTGCAGTAGTTGTAATCTCCCCAGCAGCAGCAGCACTACTGCCCCAATGTTGTGGATTCTTGAAAGACTTACACACACACACACACACACACACACACACACACACAGTAGTGGCAGAGACCTGAAGTGGACAAATCAGATAAAGCTAGGGATGGGGAGGGTCCCCAAAATTGAAGGCAAATCCTTGGGGTACCTGGGAGATTTTCTAACTGGTCATTTCTTCCCCCAGGGGCCCATGGGTTTGAAGGGTGACAAGGGTCCCCCGGGCCCTGTTGGGGCAAATGTAAGTATCAACACACTGGCTGAGGGAGGAGAGAGGGATGGAGAGGGCTGTGTCTTCAGAGCTTGGTATCCTTAGGATGGAGCTTGTGCTTTTGGGAAAGGTGGGATTGCAGCATACTCAGTTCTGACCCCCACGACCTGAGTCTCAGCCAGAAAGCTTCTTCCTTTAGAATAGTTGTCACAGGACTGGGTGGGGAGCTGGCTCAGTGGGTAAAGTACTGGCCATGCAAGCATGAGGATCTGAGTTCAGATCCCCAGTAAATGTCCAGTGGGCATGGTGGTCCACCTTTAATTCCAGCCTGGGAAACCAGAATCGAGGGGTCTCAGAGGAAGCTGGTTAGTGGGACTAGCCATATTAGCAAGCTCTGGGTCTGACTGAGAGGCCCTGACTCAGCAGACACAGTGGAAGGTTGAGGATGATTCCTGATGTCAGCCTCAGGACTCCATATGCACACATGTGGACATGTACCCACATATGTGTCCACATAAGCAAAACTATGCATGTGCACACAAACGCAAAAAGAAGAATACTATATAGGCTGCATGTGGTGGTGCAAGACTGTCCTCTAGCACGTGGGAGACTGAGGAGGTAGAATTGTGAATTTGAGGCTAACCTGGTCTACTTACTTAGGTCCTGTTAAAGGGAAGGGATGGAAGGAAAAGAAGAAGGAAGAAAGGAAAGGGAGAGGAAGTGAAAAGTGGGAGGAGAAGGAAAGGGAAGGGCAGAGAGATGGAGAAGGAAAACAACAAAAAGGAAGAGAGTCCATGGAGTTCTGGGAAGAGCGTTTTAAACAGGTTGGCTGGGGAAGGCATCCCTGAGAGGTCACATTCAAACCAATACCTGGAGGAGATAAGCATGGGGTTCTTTTCCCATGGGGGATGATTTTCCAAGCAGAAGCAACATGTACAAAGACCCTGAGAGCAAGACTGTGCTCTGCAGGTTTGTGGAACAGCCAGGTCTATGTAGCTGGGTCTGAGTGAGTGAGAAGATGATTCCAAGAAGGTGATGGGGGCAGTTCATGCAGGCTGCATGGTCCTCAAATTGAGGAGGGTAGAACCACTGAGGATTGGGAAGAGGACCTTAGTGCTTAAGGATGCTCTCTGGCTGTGTATAAATAAGATGCTGGTGCCAAAAACCCTGTCACCTTAATCATTCCTGCTCCTCTGCCCCCTTTCAGGGCTCCCCGGGTGAGCGTGGCCCTGTGGGCCCCTCTGGTGGCATTGGGCTTCCTGGCCAGAGTGGTGGGCAAGGCCCTGTTGGTCCTGCTGGTGAGAAGGGGTCCCCGGTAAGCATCTGTTGGTTGACTTTTTCTGGGGAATATATGAACAAGCATCTACCCATTCCAGATAGGACATTCACTGCTTACCAAAAAACTTCTATTTCTGTGGGCTGGAGAGATGACGACTCAGTGGGTAAGAGCACATACTGTTCTTGCTGAGTACCTGAGATCAGTTCCCAGCAACCACATTGGTAGGTTCACATCTGCCTGTAATTCCAGCTCCAGGTGATCTGTCACCCTCTTCTGGCATCCATGGGCAATTGTACTCATGGGCACATACCCACTGATTCACATACACATACATAGTTAAAAATGAAATAAAAAATTGATTCTTAAAATTATCTTTCCCAAGTCCAGCTTAATGAAGTTGTGAGTTTATTGGGATTGCTTACAGGAGTATAAGTAAGGAGTGACTTACAAAACAAGGCTGACTCAAAGATAGCTGTATCACTGATTGGGCATTCCAGTCTGGCTCATGGCTCAGAAGAGCTGCATGCCTGGAGCTCTCTATACTATTTAAAGTCAGCTTGAAAGGCCAAAGACGCTCTTCCCCATATTTGTAAACTACTATTACAGCTTTGGGGTGGCTCATGAATCCTGTAAGTTTCAGGAACTTTCTAAGACTTGTGAGTTGTTTATGTTCTGAGCCTTAAGAAGCTCTCTTCAGGATTGATAGTTTCAATTTTAAAGAAATTGCCACACAGATGTCCTCTCCTGTGTTCCCTGCTCCTAACATCTGTCCTTCCTCTTCATCAGGGAGAACGGGGTACTCCTGGTCCCACTGGCAAAGATGGTATTCCAGGGCCCCCTGGGCTTCAGGGACCCCCTGGAGCTGCAGGGCCTTCTGGTGAAGAAGGAGACAAGGTGAGAGGACCAGGGAGAGAGACAATTCACAGGGAGATTGGGTATGCTGGGGGCTGGACACTTCCTAATATGTTTGTCCTGCAGGGGGAAGTAGGGATGCCTGGTCACAAGGGAAGTAAAGGGGATAAAGGAGATGCGGTAAGTAGGGACCCTCAGGGAGGTTGTGGTGATCATGGGAGGAGATAATGGGGTAGCCTAGGTTTCTTTGGTTCCCTCAGCCCAATCTTGACACCTAGCTCACTGGAACTGAAGGGCTAAAGACTGAGCACTGTTTGAGCTCTAAGAGCCCAGGAGAGTAAGAAAGAGCCCTCTAGAACTGGTGAGAGGGCTCAGTCAGTAAAGTGCTTGCCACTAAACCCAATGATATGAATTCCATGCCCAAGACCTTCATGGTAGAAGAAAACAATGGACTCTCATAAGTTTCCATACACATACACATACATATACAAAATACATAAATGTAATAAAAATTCAGAGAAAGGCCCCTCTGGCCCTCAAAATCTCCTATCCTTCCATGGCAAGAATCTATCTTGGTCTGGAGCCAGCAGTTTTTCCCCCAGAACTTAAACTCCAGTCCCAGCATCAACAGGTTCCACTCCATCCCAAGGAGAATTTGCTTTTTTTTCCCCCAAGATAAAAGAGTTTATCATGTAACTTAGGCTGTCCCCAAATTTGCTATGTAGCTGAGGCCTACTGTGACTCCTGATCCTCCTGGGTTCTGGGATCATGAGCATGTACCACCATGCTCAGCTCTGATAGAATTTTCCATTTTATTTTCCCCTTCAGGGCCCACCTGGACCAACAGGAATAAGGGGTCCAGCAGGCCATCCAGGCCTCCCGGTGAGTTCTTCCAGGTGACTATACCTGGGTCCTTGACGTGAAGACAGTGTGCCACTCTTTGGAATAAAATCCCAGCATCCTTGCCCAACCTTGGTTTCACCTCAGTGTCAACACCCATGATGAGCCCAACTCATCATGAATTCCATCTTTGAATTTGAATTCCATCTCAGCTCAAACTCTTGGCTCACTGCTTTGATCTTCATCCAACTCAAATACCCAGATCCTAGCTTTCTCCTACCATCTACCCCAACCAGGTCTGCCCCCTCCACTGCTGGCCTCAAATGGGAACTTGAACTTTGAATTAGACTCCAGCCTTGCCATAGTTAAGTTTCTGTTACTGTTACAAAATCTGAAGCTAAATGATTTTATTTGGATGACTCATGGTCTGGAGGCTGGGAAGTCCCTAATAGCGGTGCTGGCATCTGACCAGGGTCTCCTTGCTTTATCATAACATAGTGTGCTAATACCAATTATGTGAACTTGGGTATTCATCTCTTATGAAGACACTAATATACCATCGTGGGGTCAACCCTCATGACTGCATCTGATCATAAGTATTTTCATAAGGCCCTACCTCCAAATACTGTCAGCATATGAACTCAGAAGGAGGCTGGTGGTGTGATTTAATTGTCAGAGTGCTCGCCTATCATGCACAAAATCCTGGGTTCCAACCCTAGCACTCCATAGCCAAGGCATAGTAGTCCATGTCTGTAATCCCAGCACTGGGGAAGTGGAAGCAGAAAGGTCATGAGTTCAAGGTCATCCTCAGCTACAAAGTAAGTTTGATGTTTGCCTGGGTTCCACCAGAGCCTGTCTCAAAACCACATATGAATTCTGGGATCACGGTTCTACTACAAGAACTTTTGAATATTATTGTGTGCTGTTGAGTTAGCTGATTTAAGGCTTTCCCTGAGGCCCTGATACGTGTAACATGGGGGAGTTGTGGCTTCAGAGCCTGATAACCCAACTCTTCCCATCTTAAGAGGCTGCTGTGTGCTGGTCTCTGATGACCCTGAGAAACCTTGTGCCCCTTTTTGCAACACCAACTGATTAGCTTCTTCTGACTTCATTGTGTGATAGCTTTCTATTGACCTTGTCCTATTTCCCCTTTTGGAAACAACTATATATAAAATGCTGTATTTCTTAATAAGCTTGCTTAGCATAAGACACAGCTTGTGCAAGACCCCTACCCTAGCTCTCTGTCTTCTTTATCTTATTTCCTGGACACTTTCCCCATAGGAACCCTGTCACTGAAGAATGACCTGCTGGTCCAGGTCAGAGTGTCACCAAAACATATTAGGTCATACATAGCTTCCAACCTAGCCCTAAAATCTACCTTAACCTCCTACAAACCCTGCTAATAACCTTCCCTGAGCCACATCCTGACTCATCATGTGTCATTGACTCAAAGACATCACCTGAACTTTACATCAAACTAAAACCTGACTCTCACCAAACTTGATCCCACCCCATAGCCTCAGTCCCAACCTTGACCTTGTCTGCAACCTTTGATCTGGACACCAACCATGTTGTCCCCAACTTTTTCACAGGGTGCTGATGGCGCTCAGGGTCGCCGGGGACCCCCTGGCCTCTTTGGGCAGAAGGGAGATGATGGAATCCGAGGCTTTGTAGGTGTGATTGGTCCTCCAGGCCTGCAGGTAGGTGTCTGAGTTTGTCTAATCTTCGTGTGGTGTGTGTGTTTATATGTATTGTTATCCCCGTGTCTTAGTGATTATAAAGATGAAAAGCTCAGAGGGCTGAATGCAATGGTGGATGCCTTTAGTCCCAGAACTCAGGAGGTAGAAGCAAGTGGATTCTGTGAGTTTGAGGCCACCCTGGTCTTTGTAGAGAGTTCCAGGCTAGCCAGGGCTACACAGTGAGAGTCTATCTCAAAACAAACAAACAAAAAAAAAAGTAAAAGATGAAAGTTGGCATGTATGCATGTATGTACGTAAGCATGCTTTCATGTGTGCATGTGGAGGATCAGAGTTGACATTATTGTTTTCCTTATTGCTTGCCAACTCATATTTTTTAACATTTAGTGTGTGTGTGTGTATGTGTGTGTGTGTGTGTGTGTGTGTGTGAGAGAGAGAGAGAGAGAGAGAGAGAGAGAGAGAGAGAGAGAGAGAGAGAGATTCTTATTCATGCCATGGCACATGTGTGTGAATGTTAGAAGACAGCTTGCAGAGTTAGTTCTCTACTCCTACCACATGAGTCCCAGGGTTTGAACTCAGGCTGTCAGGCTTGGTGGCAATCACTTTTACCTACTAAGCCACTTCCATGGCCCTCCTCACCTTAACTTTGAGGCTACATCTCTCACTGAACGTGGAGTTCCTTGATTTGGTGACTGCCTCCCAGCATGGGGTTACGGGCAAGCTCTGTTGTGTTTGGCTGTTTGAGAATGGGTTCTAGGGATCCAGACTCAAGTCCTACACTTGTACAGGAGGTCCATGACCATCTCACCAGCTGTCTATACTACAGTTTACTCTTTATTTCACAGGGGCTGCCCGGTCCTCCTGGGGAGAAGGGCGAGGTTGGAGATGTGGGATCCATGGTATGAACTCTCGGGGGGATATGGAAGATAGGTGGAAGGGGAGTGATCACTGGTCACTGTCATCTAAAGGGTCACATTCACCTTACAGGCTATCTGTGGCTACTGAAGCCTTTCTGGTGGTGTCATGGGGATTCATTGCACACTATTTGGTTCTTTGACAGGGTCCACATGGAGCTCCAGGCCCTCGGGGTCCCCCTGGGCCCAGTGGATCAGAGGTGAGAATTCTGGGGTATGCAGAATACCTCTATGGGTCTGCCACACCTCTAGGAATTCACAGTATCCTCGTTGTCTCTCCAGGGCCCTCCAGGGCTGCCTGGAGGAGTAGGACAGCCTGGCGCTGTGGGCGAGAAGGTAAGAGGAGGGCTTGAACTTGCCCTGGATGGAGGGAATAAGGCCCGTCCCCTTGGCTACAGCTGTATGGGACCCTCCTCTCTGCCAATCAGTGGGATGATTTATTTCTATGCTCATTGCCTCACACAGGGCGAGCCAGGGGATGCTGGAGACGCCGGACCCCCAGGAATTCCTGGCATCCCTGTGAGTCTCTGTAGAGCATTGCCCTTGGACTTACCATAGGAAACTGCTGGCCTGGAGCATGTCATGACCTCCAGGCTGTCCTTAGAGCATCGCTGATCCCAGACCAGTGGATATCCCTGGTTATCTTGATGAAAGAAAGATGAAAGATGCTCCCCCTGAGAAGATCTCAGGGATGCTCTGTAGAGTCCCACAAGTTGCCCACTGCACAAGTATACAGGGCTGAGGAGACAGCTGGGGGTTTAAATCAAAGCAGCAAGCCTGGAATTGGGGGTAAAGTTGGAGTGTACCCAAAGGTAGCACGTGGGCCAGGATAGACTTAATAATGGGTGACAGAGCCATCATCCCTGACTCAGCTAGTTCCAGTTCTCTGTGACCTCTAACACTTGGGTTACCTAGGCTACCTGACTCTGTGTGAGCATGCGTGTGTGTGTGTGTGTGTGTGTGTGTGTGTGTGTGTATAAATGCAGTGCCCAAAGATGCTAGAAGATGGCATTGGATTCCCCTGGAGCTGGGATTACAGTGGTTGTGAGATGCTTGCTTTGAGTTCTTTGAGCCCTATTTTGGTCTCTACATGAGTAGTTAACCATGTGCTCTGTCTTAGTTAGGGTTTCCATTGCTGTGAAGAGACCCCATGACCAAGGCAACATTTAATTGGGCTTCCTTACAAGTTCAGAGGTTTAGTCCATTATCATCAAGGCAGAAAGCATGGTAGTATCCTGGCAGGGATGGCTCTGGAGGAGCTGAGAGTTCTACATCTTCATTCAAAGGAAGCCAGGAGCAGACTGACTCTTCTGTACTGGGTGGAGCTTCAAAGCCCACCCCCACAGTGACACACTTCCTCCAACAAGGCCACACCTCCTGACAGTAACAGTTCCTATGAGCCAAACATATTCAAACCACCATACACATGTTCTTAATCACTGAGACACTTTCTAGCCTTGTTAATCTTTTAAAATGTCTATATTATGTATTCATTATGGCATGTGTGAGAGTGTAGCTCGTGTGTGGAGGTCAGAGGACAGGTTTTGGGGGTCAGTTCTCTTCTACCATGGGTTCTGGGGATGGGGCCCAGGTTGTCAGACTCCCCAGGCAAGTGGCCTTATCCATGGTGTGCTTATCTTGGTTCCCTGAAGAGACCATGACACTCTGACTTTTGACTTCTGACCTCTGTTTCTGCAAAGGGGCCCAAAGGTGAAATTGGTGAAAAGGGAGATTCGGGTCCATCAGGGGCTGCTGGTCCTCCAGGCAAGAAAGGACCCCCAGGAGAGGACGGATCCAAGGGGAACATGGTAAGTCCTGGGAAGAGAAAGAGCAGAGAACTTGGGGCTCTTATTACATTAAAACCTTGTCCCTAAGATAAACCAGACATCTCTTCTTCCTGTTTCTTTTTAATTTCTCTTTTAAATTTTTATGTGTGTGTGTATTTTGCCTACACATATGTCTATGCACCACATGTGTGCCTGGTGCCTGCAGAGGTTGGAAGAGGATGTCAGATCCTCTGGAATTACAGTATCTGCAGTTACAGATGGCTGGGTGGTTCTGGAAGTGGAACCCTGGTCCTCTGGAAGAGCAGCCAGTGCCCTCAATCACTGCACCATCTCTCTAGCCCCACTTCTTCCTGTTTGCTAACTCTCTGAGCCACCCAGATAGAGACTGAACAAATAGAAGAAACAACAAATGAATGAAATATGAAAGCATAGTGGAAGCTGAGCCCTCCTGCTGGCCCACACCCAGTCTCTTACGCATGCAGTGAACACTTTACTGCCTGAATATAAAACCTCAGCCTTTCAGTCTGTGTCGTTTGTGACGTGTCCCCTGCAGCTGAACTGGGGACACTATCTGGTGTGTGAAGGGGTGACTCCTCACTCAATGAGCTGTGATCAGCAACCGTGTTTTTCTAGGGTCCCACAGGACTCCCTGGAGATCTAGGACCCCCAGGAGATCCTGGAGTTCCTGTGAGTATAAACTCTCCCTGTACCCTAGCTCTAAATGTATCAATGTATCTACATTTATCCCATGTCCCCTAAACCTTGACAAGCTAAGAGGAGTGAATGACTCCCCCTCCAATCCCATCTCTGCCCTAACTATCCCAAGACTTTGCCTCTGTCTCTCCTCCCTAGGGTATTGATGGCATTCCAGGGGAGAAGGGAAATGCTGGTGATATTGGAGGACCGGTGAGTGGAGAGCAAAGGACTATAGTGCGTGGGGATGGAGTAGAGTTGGTGGTGGGAGAGTCGGGTAGCCAGGGCATCCACTGGAACCCTTGTGGTGCCTCTGATCCCATGATTGTGAGTGGTTAGAGGGGGCAGGGTGCTGCTGGGTGGTGTTATGGGACTGTTTTCAGCTGTCGTTGTGGCTGCTCTTGACTAAACAGGGACCACCTGGAGCTTCAGGAGAACCTGGTGCCCGCGGGCTCCCTGGCAAGAGGGTGAGTGATGTTCTACTGCCCAAGGGTCTCACATCTTCAGCAATGCAATAGCCCCTCTCTCCACATAAACCCCATAACTCTTATAATTTTAAGATTGTATCTATTTATTTTCTATCTACTTGTGTGTATGTGTGTGTCTATGCGTGTGTGTGTGTGTGTGTGTGTGTGTATGTGTATGTATAATGTACCACAAAGTGATTTATAGTTCAGAGGACAATTTGTGGGAGTTCATTCTCTCCTTTCACCATGTGGGTCTCAGGCAAGGTCTGTTACCTGCTGAGCCGACTTGCCAGCCCACTCTTGACATAAACTGCCACACCGACCCTCACAACATTCACACTTTCCCTCCTTAGGGTTCCCCTGGCCGCATTGGTCCAGAAGGAAGAGAGGGAGAGAAAGGCGCCAAGGTGAGCACTCCCTTGGGAGGGGCCCTGTGCCACCTGACCAAAAGAAGGCCTGCACCTCTCCGTGAGGATCCAGCTGTCAGCAGGCAGACCCTTGAGACTGCTTCCACCCCCCCCCCCGTCCATTTCAGGGAGATGCTGGTCCTGATGGGCCCCCAGGCAGGACAGGCCCCATTGGGGCTCGAGGGCCCCCTGGACGGGTTGGGCCTGATGGTCTTCCAGGGATCCCTGGTCCTGTGGTAAGTGGTGTGAAAATGGGGGGAAGGGGTAGAATGGATGGCCTCCTGGCCTAAGACCTCATCATAGTTGAGAAGCCTACCTTAGGGGATGATAGAATGTTCACACTGTTTGCTGGTAGAGACCAGACACCCCTATTTGTTCTGTCTCCTCCTCAGGGTGAACCAGGTCTCCTGGGACCTCCTGGGTTAATCGGCCCTCCAGGGCCCCTGGTAAGAGACTTCTTTATCCTTGTGGCCACAGCTCTGGAAGCCACACTAGGCATCCAGGGACATTGAGTGGGCTGTGGTGATGATGGTACAGGCTAGCCCCTCAGTGTCATCTGTCTAACTAACTTACTGGGACCCCGTCATCATAACCTGTATTGACCCCACACAGCAAGCCTTCACACAGATGGCCTACACTCACCTTTTACAACAACCCCCATCTTGGTGTTCCACATTGGCCCTATCTTGATGGTCTATGCTGACTGTCACCTTGATGTCTACACTGACCACTCCCTCTGATCCTGACACCTGGTGTCCTCAGCAGCCCCCACCCCGCACCCCTGTTTTTTCACCACCTGTCCTGTCTCCGGATCCTCAGCTGTCCTCCCCCCACACCCCCATTTTTTTCACCACCCGCCCTGTCTCTTTGCATCTGAAAGCTGTGTGGTTCCCTGGTAAATCTTCCCTGGCTTTCTAGGAATCACAAGCTGAACTTGATCTTTTCCCAGGGCCCGCCTGGCCTTCCTGGCCTGAAGGGAGATGCTGGCCCCAAGGGGGAGAAGGTAAGCTCGCCTCCTGGTGTTCCCTACATTCCCTCAACCTCCCCCTCTTGCCCTGGCCAAGGAGAATTACTGCTCTCTCGACTCATCCCTTCCAAGCCTCCAGGAGAAAAAACTTCCCAACGTGTCTGTTCTGCGTGTCCTCTCTTTCAGGGCCACATTGGGCTAATAGGCCTCATTGGTCCCCCAGGGGAGGCCGGCGAGAAAGGTGATCAGGGCTTGCCAGGTGTGCAGGGCACCCCAGGCCTTCAGGGAGACCCTGTGAGTGTGTGCCCTGTTGGGGCAGGGGGAAAATGTTCAAAGGGGGTGGTTTGAAGGGGGAGGGATTTGGAATGGGGGAAGGCTGTGTTAGGAGAGTGGGGGCCTCTAACTGGGGACTGTAGGAAGCTATCTGGACACTTGGGGGTCTTCTACAAGAGTTGGGAGTCTGTATTGCTTCAGACATTTTTTTGAGTGTATAGAAAGACGTCAGAGAGGTGTGTGTATAACAGGGCTGGGCCCTATTAAGGGCTGACCCCCATGTTCCTCTTCTAGGGTCTTCCTGGTCCCGTTGGCTCATTAGGTCACCCTGGGCCCCCAGGTGTGGTGGTGAGTGTGGGGACTTTTGAGGGATGAGGAGGTCACCATGATGGGTGGGGTTGAAACCCCAACATTCCCTATCTCTTCCCACAGGGCCCTCTGGGACAGAAAGGCTCCAAGGGGTCCCCGGTGAGTGAAACTGCGCCCTTGGCCTCTATGTCCCAGCTCCCCACACCCCCCCAGCCCCCTTCCTTTGTTTGTTCTTCATTCATCCTGTGTTCAGCACCTGCTGCCGCATTCTTAGGCTCTAAGATGCTGTGTTTTGTAGGGACGGAAACACACAGCTTAGGTTTAACATAGGACACTGGGAGCCTCTTCTGGGGTCCTGCATGTATGCACTTGTATGTGAATGTATGGACACATGTATACATGTGTGTGCCCTGCCTTGGGTAGGGAGAAGAATGTTCAAAGGGCCTGGCTAAGGGGAAGGGGTAGGGATCAGGATGAGCATGGCTGTATTGGGAAAGTGAGGGGCTAAATGTGATTTTAATGTGGGAGGTTTTGTCTGGGGGCTTGGAAGGCCTCTAGAGGAGTGCGTGTACATGTATGCATGGGTGTATGTGTGCACAGTTGTGTATGCATGCACATGTATGTGTACGTTTGTGCATGTGTGTAGATGTGTATGCACACACATATGTGCAAGAGAATCTATATGTTGAGGTGTATGTGTGTGCATGTCTTTCTCCATGTATTTGTGTGTGTGTAGATGTACATACACACACACACAAACACGTGCGTGTGTGTGTGTGTATATGCATGTTGCACATACATGTGTTTAAGTTGGTAGAACCAGGTCTCCATAGACAGGATTCATTTCAAAGTGACTTCTCTCATAGGGATCTCTTGGTCCTCGTGGAGACCCTGGACCAGCGGGTCCCCCTGGTCCCCCGGTGAGTTCCCAGACTGTGGAGGAGGATAGGCATCAGGCTTGGGGCATTCTTATCGGGTCCCTCAGATCTCAGTCCAGTGTTTCAGTCTGTGGCTCAAAACTCCAGTTCCTTGAAAGCTTCGGGAGGAGTGAAGTTCAGTGGGTGGTGGTACACACCTGTGCATTGGGGAGGTCATGCAAGAGGATCAGGAGTTCAAGGTTATCCTCAGCTACATAGAGAGTTTGGGGTTAGCCTGGGGTACATAAAACAAATACCACAAAAGAGACTTTGGAAGACAGTCTGGGTTTGGGGGTTTTGGTAGTCCCAGTGGGACCATTTGCGGCGTCTGATCTGAGCTTATCTCCCTGGGTTCTGTCTGCTCCATCCTGTCTGTCCCTCTCTGCATCTCCATCTGTTTACCCATCACTGTTTCAATATCTTTTCTCTTCTTTCATTCTCTGCTTCCCCTCCCCCACCTCCCCCTCTTCTTGCTCCTCTCCGTCCTCTTCTGAATCTCTCTGCCTCCCGTTTTCTTGTCTTCTCTGCCCATCTCTCATTCTTCCTCTCCTCTGTTCTCATTCCCTTGTGAGTCCAGGGTTCCCCTGCTGAGGTGCATGGCCTGCGCAGGCGCCGCTCTGTGATGGACACTCTGGAAGGTGGCCTGGAGGAGGTGATGGCCTCACTTAATTCACTGAGCTTAGAGCTGCAGCAGCTGCAGCGACCTCTGGGCACAGCCGAGAGCCCGGGCCTCATGTGCCACGAGCTTCATCGCAACCACCCACACCTGCCAGATGGTGAGGTCCAGGTCCTTCCGGGAAGGGCAGGTGAGCACTGCAGCACTCATATCCACGGATTCACTGGGTCTGCTTCTGCGGTAGGAGAGTACTGGATTGACCCCAATCAGGGCTGTGCACAGGACGCCTTCAAGGTTTTCTGCAACTTCACTGCGGGAGGTGAGACCTGTCTCTCTCCAGACAAGAAGTTTGAGACGGTGAGTGAAAGACACCATCTTGTTTTTTTTTCTTTTTTAAATTTCTCACCTCTGCCATCTTTTACCACCTGGGGACCTTATTCTGCCTTCAAATGACACAAATCCTGTCTATGTCAAGTACTATCCTATAGTACAGGACCTAAATCCCAGCCTCAAGGCAAGGGTGCCGCCCAGCAACAGAGCACTTGGCCAGCATTCGTGAGGCTATGGGTTCCATCCCCAGTGTTTGCCAAACATGCACAGGGCAGGGGGAGGGGGAGGTGGCTGGATCCCATCTCAAGGCTCAAAGAGCCTGCACAGCCCCAGGCTCCATTCCCTAGCAGTACCAAGCCTTCTGTCCCCTGTACTTGAGGTAGGCAGAGCCCTGGGTTTCATCCAGTCACAGAGACTCCTGGGAGTTGCTGTGTGTGAGGGGGAGGGAGCTGTGGACCAATCCCAGCCCCCTTTGCTGTGTCCTTGCCAAGGGCACAGCCTATGCCATCCATGATCCATGATGTCCAGTATGAGGAGGCAGAGGGGACTTGGGTTGGGGCTCAATGACCTTCCCATCCTCCCTCAGGTGAAACTGGCCTCCTGGTCCCGAGAAAAGCCTGGTGGCTGGTACAGCACCTTCCGCCGAGGGAAGAAGGTGGGTTTAAATGCTGACACGGAGGATGACATTAGAATTGGTGGGAACTGGTAAACGGGATAGCCAGATACGGACATACACTTCTCTATGAAGCCCTAGGCTCCATTCCTAGCACCACACAAATAGGAATTTCAGTTGTTGAAGGCCATTCTCAGCTGCATCATGAATCTAAGACCACTTTGGGCTACTTGAGATGTGGCAGAAGTGTCAGGCCTGTAGGTAGACTGCAGGTGGACTGGCAGATATCTTCCTCAGCAGGAGCACGGGCTGATGAAGCCCCTCACCCTACTTTACCCCACTACAGTTCTCCTACATAGATGCTGACGGCTCCCCGGTGAATGTGGTCCAGTTGACCTTCCTGAAGTTGTTGAGTGCTGCAGCCCATCAGAGATTCACTTACACCTGCCAGAACTCAGCGGCCTGGCTGGATGAAGCTGCAGGTGACCACAGCCGCTCCATCCGCTTCCAAGGGACCAACTGGGAAGAGCTGTCCTTCAACCAGACAACAGCAGCTACCGTCAAAGTCTCCCATGATGGCTGCCGGGTAAGGCCGTGGATCCAGGGGGCTGACAGTCATGGAGTGGGGAAGGCTCTCCTCACCACCCTCTAATTTCTCCATGCCTTCTCATGGCCAGGTTCGGAAGGGACAGGCGAAGACTGTCTTTGAACTCAGCTCTTCTGCAGGTTTTCTGCCTCTGTGGGATGTGGCTGCCACTGACTTTGGCCAGTCGAACCAGAAGTTTGGGTTTGAGCTTGGCTCCATCTGCTTTAGCAGCTGAACTTTTGAGGTGGGAAGGAAGCTGAAGGGAGCCCCGCATGGGGCTACTTGGTGCTGAGGCTTTGAGGCCATTCTGTTTATCACCAGGGACTCTAGACCCAGGGTTGTGTGACTCGGACTATTTCTCCCTTGTCGGGGTGAGGGTGGAGAGCCCATCTCCCTCTGTCTACTTATCCCAGGTGGGATACCCAACTGTCTGCTGGCTTCTCCCCTCCATCCAACCATCCATTGCCCACCCCCAACCCCAGACCTCCATGCAGTAGACTTTTAACTCAGAGCCAATGAAGCCCCACCCCTGCCTCTCCACCCCTCCCCCAGGCCTTTGGTGCTATTCCTTTCCATTGTTAAGCACTGGATACCTCCCGATCCCTGGCTGGGACCTTCCCTCTCATTCCTTTTCTTTCTTTGAGCAAAAGAGGTAAAGCAAGATCAAAGCAGGACATCCCTCCCTAAGATGTGCCTTCCTTCTGCTTCCTTGACCCAGCTCTGCACTGTCTCCATTTCGGACTCTGCCCCACTCCCATGTTCCCAAGCCTTGTGTCGACCAAGATGCTGGGCATAAATCAGGATCCTAAATGGTGCTGCCCTGCTCATAACTGGGAACTGTCTGAAAAGGGGAATGAATGGTTTGTGGTCTATTTAATCTGCTTCCTTCTGAAGGAAGTCTGGGATATGATGAGAGATTCCAGAAGGATCTCTACCCTCCCTAACCTATGCAGCCCTCCTCCCCAGGACACAGGGCAAAATTGCCATCTCAAGAATAAACGAAGGAACTGTGCTCTTCTTCTCTTCTTCTCTTTAAAATGTTTCATTTGTTGGGAGGGGGAATTCCACAGCATGTGTGTGGAGGCCAGAGCGTGTGTGTGGATGCCAGAGCATGTGTGTGGATGCCAGAGCATGTGTGTGGAGGCCAGAGCATGTGTGTGGAGGCCACGGCATGTGTGGAGGCCAGAGTGTGTGTGTGTTTGTGTGTATGTGTGTGTGTTTGTGTGTGTGTTTGTGTGTGTGTATAGGTTAAAGGACAACTTGTAGGACTTGTTTCTCTCCTTTAAGTGGGTTCCATTCCACAGACTGAACTCCAGTTCTCAGGTTTGGCAGCAACACCTTAGTCCCCCCTCTCTCTCTCTCTCTCTCTCTCTCTCTCTCTCTCTCTCTCTCTCCCTCCCTCCCTCTCTCTCCCTCCCTCTCTCTCTCTTCTCTCTTCTTCTTCTTCTTCTTCTTCTTCCTCTTCCTCCTCCTCCTCCTCCTCCTCTCCTTCCTCCCTCCTCTTCCTCCTCCTCCTCCTCCTTTTTCTTTTTCTCCTCCTCCTCCTTTCTTTTTTTTTTTGGCTTGGTTTTTCAAGACAGGGTTTCTTTTTGCCCTGGCTGTCCTGGAACTCACTCTGTAGACAAGGCTGGCCTCAAACTCAGAAATCCACCTGCCTCTGCTTTCCAAGTGCTGAGATTAATTACGTGTGCCACCATACCTCGTTTGCTTTGGGAGACATTTAAGATTCAAATCATGGGACTAGCAAGATGGCTCATGTCTCAGGATTTCAATTGCTGTGAAGAGACACCATGAACAAGACAACTTCTATAAAGGATGACATTTAATTAGGGCTGGCTTACAAGTTCAGAGGTTTAGTCCATTATTATCATGGCAGGAAGCATGGCAGCATCCAGGCAGGCATGGTGCTGGAGAAGGAGCTCGGAGTTCTACATCTTGATCCAACTGCAGCCAGGAGAGGGCTAACTCTTCGGCACTGGGCAGAGCTTCAAAGCCCACCCACACAGTGATGTACTTCCTCCAAATAGGCCACATCTACTCCAACAAGGCCACACCTCCCTATGGGCCACTCCCTATGGGCCAGTCGTACCAATCAAACCACCACAGCTCAGCAACTAAAGGTGCTTGCCACCTATACTGGTAACCTGAGTTCAATCCCCAGAACTCACATGGTGGAAGAAGAGAGTCAACTCCTGTACGCTATTCGCTGACCTACGTATGCATGTGTACTCTTTTCTTCCAATAAATACACGTAAGAATAAAAATTTAAGATTTGAACCAGGCCAGGGATGATAGTAGATGTATTTAGTCCTGGGGATGCAGAGGCAGGAAGATCTCTGGGAGTTTAAGGTCTGCCTGGTCTATCTACAGAGCAAATTCCAGGATAGCCAGGGCTACATATTCTTCTTGCTCTTGCTCTTGTTCTTCTTGTTCTTCTTGTTGTTCTTGTTCTTCTTGTTTTTGTTCTTCTTGCTCTTGTTCTTCTTGTTCCTGTTCTTCTTCTCTTGTTCTTCCTTCTCCTTCTTTTTTTGTTTTTTGTTTTTGTTTTGTTTTGTTTTGTTTTGTTTTGTTTTGTTTTGTTTTGTTTCGAGACAGGGTTTCTCTGTGTAGTCCTGGCTGTCCTGGAACTCACTCTATAGACCAGGCTGGCCTTGAACTCAGAAATTCTCCTGCCTCTGCCTCCCAAGTGCTGGGATTAAAGGCATATGCCACCACCACCCGGCCTCCTCCTCCTCCTCCTCCTCCTCCTCCTCCTCCTCCTCCTCCTCCTTCTTCTTCTTCTTCTTGTTCTTTTGTTCTTCTCCTCCAGCTCCTGCTCCTGTTCCTGCTCCTCCTCCTCCTTCTTGTTCTTCTTCTTGTTCTTTTTCTTGTTGTTCTTGTCCTCTTCCTCCTCCCCCTCCCTCCTTCCTCTTCCTTCTTCTTCTTTCCCTCAAAGATAGTCATGTAGCTCAGCCTGTCATGAAACCTTTATACAGCCGGGGATGACCTTGAACTCCTGATCTTCCTGTTTCTACCTTCCCAGTGCTGGGATCACAGGCATGCACCTCCACAGCTGGATAATGCCCTGCTGGAGGTGGGACCCAGGGCTTCATGCATTCGAGGTCAGCACTCTGCAGCTGAGCCCCAGTTCTCCATGTTGACAGTTTTTAGGCCTTCAAGTCTCTGGTTTGCCCAGGAGGATGGTTCCAGAGGTTCCTGTTGGATATCATGATAGGTGAAACGAACAGAGGGTAAGGTCTGGGCACCAGTTCAGGGCGAGCCGAGTGGAAAAAATTCACACACACACACACACACACACACACACACACACAACTCAGTCAAGTTTAGTGGCACAACCTTGGTGGAGGCTGCACAGGTGATGTGCCAAAATCACACATCCCTGTTCTCACAGTTCTTTGGGTTTTGTGTGTGTGTGTCTTTTGATTTTTCACACAAAAACCACATCCCTGTTGACACATTTGAATTAGCAAGAAGCAGAACTACAGAAGCCAAAAAGCAATGTTAGCACATTTAGAGACTCTCCTGGTTCCTGGGACTATCGACCAGGTCTTTGATGGATTAGGTCTTTGTTCTCATTTTGGCCTGTGTGCTGGGTTTTAAGGTTGGAATGGTGCCTCTAACGTGGCATCAGTTTTTCTAAGGTCTGGAAGTCTGTTATAGAGAGACCAAGCCAAGCAAGAGGATTATGACTGACACCAGCTTGGGCCATATAGCAAGACCTATCTCAGACATCGTGGGACTGATCTCACTGGTGGGATATACTGACGTGGGGGCTGCTGGGACTCGAGATGAACATGGCCATCTTGAGACTCAGTATAGAGCCAGTTGAGATGAAGGTGGATTTTGAGGGACTTGAGGGTTAGATACTTGCCTGGAGCTTTCAAAAACAGCATGGTGGAATTATGGTTTGTATAACATGCAATTCACTCATTTAAAATACACAATTAAGTGGTTTTTAGTAAATTCAAATCTTGTCTTACCATTACCACAGTTTTAGGATGTTCATATCAACCCAGAAAAAAATCAGTAGCCATAAGCAACTGCTTTTCTCTGTAACAGTGAGCCCTAGGCAGCCTCACTAGTCTTTGATCTGAAGATTCTCTGGACATTTTTATAGACACAGAGTTAAAGGGCTTGGGCATGACTCTGTGGGTAAATGCTTGCTGCTGCTAAGCTTGATGGCTTGTGTTTAATCCCCGGAACATGCTTAGTGGAAGGAGAGAACCAGTTCCTGCAAGTTGTCTTCTGCTGCCCTCACTATGCGCGCACTTGCACACACACACACCACACTCCACTAAATGAATAATTAAAAATTTTATTGGCTAGGCATGGTGGCACATGACTTTAATGCTAGCACTTGGGAGGTAGAGGTAGGTAGTTCTCCGTGTGTTCAAAGCTGGTCTGGTCAGCAGTTTCAGGCCAGCAGGAATACACAGTGAGACAGTGTGTGTGTGTGTGTGTGTGTGTGTGATGGGAGTTGGGGGAGATGGAGTGTATGTGCCTGCCTGTGTGTCTGTACACCGTGTGCATTCAGTGCCCATACAACCCAGAAGAGGGTGATCAATCCACTGGAGCTGGAGCTACAGACAGTTGGAAGCCACCATATGGGTACCAGAAATCAAACCCTGGTCTTTTGGAAGATAAGTCATGCTCTTAACTGCTGAATCATCTCTCCAACCTTAAGAAAATATTTTTTAAGGGTTATGCACAAACTTGTGGACAGAGCCTCTACCTTGAATTCCCCATGGTGCAATAGGGGCTGGGTGTGGCTCTCTGGTAGAGCAGTTATCTGGCATATGCAAGACTCTGGGTTCCATTCCAAGTACCACAAATAAACAAATACAGATGAATAAGCTGTGTCTTAATAACTTACAAAACCTGATACAATGTAAATGTTGTATGAATAGTCATTGCTTAGTGGGATAATGATAAGTACGTTTTCTGGAGCTAGGTCTCAGCTGGCAAAGGGCTGGCCTAGCATGCACAAAGATCTGGTTCTATTCCCAGCATGGGATGAACCAGATGCCACTTTCTCATTATCCCAGCACCTGGGTGATGGAGGCAGGGAGTTCAGGACTTCAACACAATCATCGGCTACAAATTCAGTTGGGGGCTAGCCTGGGCTCCACAAGGCCCTATCTCAATGAGACAATAAACAGCCCAGGCCCTAGCTTAGTCAGCGCAGGGCTTGGATTGCAAGCACGAGGAGCTCCGTTGGCCTTCCAGAAGTTATGATGGCTTGTGCTTGTAACTTCAGAGCTGAGGATGTGGAGACGGATGAATTCCTGGAACTTGATGGCCAGCCACCCCAGTCTACTTGGCAGTCTCCAGGCCAATGAAAGACCCTGACACAGAAATCAGGATGGATGATTGAGGAATGACCATGGAGGTTGTCCTCCGGCCTTCACGCTAAGGTGCACATGAATACATGGGCTACATACACACACACACACACATACACACACACACACATACACACACACACACACACTTCAACCTGCCAGTGCACAAAAAGAAGTACAACTACCTCACCTGGGCTCAACACTTCACGAACACTCTATTGTATTTGAGAGTCTCATGTACCCCAGGCTAGCCTCATACTTGCTGAGGATGATGACCCCAAACTCTTGATCCTTCTGCCTCTACCCCCAAGTGCTAGGATTACAGCTATGTGCTTCCATGATTTTCTGATCTTCCTTGGTTTTGCTGTTCTACACCCATCTCTTCGAGGTTTTATGCAGTGCTCAGGATGGACTCCCTGAGTTTGTGCATGCCAGGCAAGCTGTCTACCCAGTGAGCCAGGTCTCCACTCCTGTGGCCCAGGGTCTGAGTGCAGGTCTTCCTTGGTTTTTCAGTCCCACCTCACATACCCCAAGGATTGCCTTTTGGATAGAAGGGATGATTAGTGTATAGCTTAATGAGGATGCTTTAATCAGCCAGGAGCTTGTTAATGAATGAGCAACTCAACCCTGTAAATTTCAGGTTAATTGACAAAGGTGTGAGGAGGGAATTCCATTCTGAGCTCAGCTCAGCTTTTACCCAGTGTCATTGCCAGCACTCTAGGGCTGTTGGGAAAGCCCCCAGCTGATTTGCATATTCAGCAGCTCTAATTAATTGTTTTGTTTCCTCAGCATCTACTGATAGCCCTTGTTCCCAGCTGAGGTGCAGAGGCCAGCAAGGGGCTGTCTGGGCTGCACAGGGAGCCATTTGTGGGGATGCCCAGCAGGGATTGTGCACCTGGGCATGCAGAGCTGCAGCAGATCAGGCACATGCAGACACATGTGGAGCTGGGACACATTCAACTCATGCTTGTCATTGTTGCTGTCTGTCTGTCTGTCTGTCTGTCCGTCCGTCCATCCATCCATCCAACCATTTCTCTATCTAGCCATCTATCTATCCTTCCCTCCTCTTACCCTTTCCCTTTCCTCTCTCTCTCTCTCTCTCTCTCTCTGTGTGTGTATGTGTGTGTGTGTGTGTGTGTGTGTGTGTGAGAGAGAGAGAGAGAGAGAGAGAGAGCCCTTGTTCACACAGGAAGACCAGAGGAGGATGTCAAGGTCCCTGCTCTCTCTGCATCCCCTACCCTGTCTTTTTCCTATCAGACAGGATCTCACAGAACGTGGAGCACTGCTGGAGTAAGCCCCAGGGGTCTCCTTGTTTGCACCCCCACAGTGCTGGGGTTACATATGCACAGGATCAGACTTGTGGCTCCTGGAACTCTGAACTCAGATCCGCTTGCCCTAAAGACACTCTTGTTCACAGATGTTGTCCCAGCCTCTGCTCTTGTCTTTCTCCCTTCTTCCCATTCTCTTTCTTGTTTTTGTCCCCCCTCCCTCTTTCCCTCCATCATTCTCTTCCTTCCTCCCTCCTTCTTTCCCTCCTTCTTCTCCCTCCCTCCCTCTTCTTCCTCCTTCCCTCCCTCCCTCCCTCCCTTTCTTGAATTATGGACAGAATTTCATGTAACCCACAAGTTCAAGGACATCTCTGGCTACATAATTTGAGGCTAGCTTGGGTTATTTGTGAAACTTCATCTAAGCCCTGCCCCCACCCCCAAATAAAATAAAAGGATGTCGGCTAACTGTCCACCTCCCAGGCTGCTCCTCCCAGGTGTCAGGATGGCCAGCCTCACCACAGTGGTCTTTGTGGTGTTAGGGGTGGAGCTCAGGGCTTTGTGGATGGCAGGGAAGTGCTCTAGCCGCTGAGCTGCAGATGGAGACCCTGTGCTATTGTAGTTGAGGCAGGGTCTGGCTATGTAGCCCAGGCTGCCTGGAACCTCAGGATCCTCCTGCCTTTGCTTGTGTAGAATGACAGGCATGTATTACCATATCCAACTGACACTAGCCTTTTTATGTTCCCACAAACCAATGCAGCCAGAGCCTGGGATACGCTCTGCCACTCCTTGTGGCTCTCCTTGTGGATGGAGCTGTAGTTGCTTATTCTCTAAGCTAGAATTCTAACTCCAACCCTTCCTAGCTGTGTGGCCTTGGATAAGCAGCTTAGCCTCTCTGAGCTTCACTATAGTCTCTGGTGAAACCCCTTCTCAAGTTACTGCAGGAGTGGAAATAAACATGGACACCCCACCCCCAGCTAGGGAGAGGGCGGAAGTCTGACTCCTCAGTGGTAGGAGCTGCTTGATTTCTAAGCGGAGTTCCAAGTTTCCCGTGACCACAGATGAGGGCTCTGCTTCCTGTCTTGGCAGAACCAGGGAGCCTTACTGGGCCTCCTTGTCCCGCCAGCTCGGACCGCAGTTCCCAGGCCTGTGATGGAAAGCACATGCTCTGGCCTGTGGCCCTCCCTCCTTCCCTCCTCTGTTCCCACTGAGGGCTCCTGAGTCATCCTGGCCTCCGTGGCCCCCTTCTCCCAGGCTCATTCCCACGCCTCTGGAGTGGCTGCTTGTGTGTCAGAGGGTATTAGTGTGGCCTCATGGGTGTGTGTGTGTGTCTGTGTGTGTGTACTCCCTGCCAGTGATGGGGCTGGGGGGTGACTGTGCCCTAACTGTGCTTCTGTAGTATGCTCTTTATGAACTGTCTGTGCAAGTGAGTTCACTTGCTGACCATTAGCCTTAGGGGTTTAAACATTCTTTTCTTTCTTTTTTTACTTTTATTTTATTTAAATTATTTATTTATTTATTTATTTATTTATTTATTTATTTATTTATTCATTTGAGACTGTCCTGGCCGGGCAGTGGTGGTGCACGCCTTTAATCCCAGCACTTGGGAGGCAGAGGCAGGAGGATTTCTGAGTTCGAGGTTAACCTGGTCTACAGAGTGAGTTCCAGGACAGCCAGGGCTACACAGAGAAACCCTGTCTTGAAAAACCAAAAAAAAAAAAAAAAGAAAAGAAAGAAAGAAAGAAAGAAAGAAAGGAGAGAGAGAGAGAGAGAATGAGAGAGAGAGAGAGAGAGAGAGAGAGAGAGAGAGAGAGAGAGGCTGTCCTGGAACTCTGTATAGACCAAGCTAGCCTTGAACTCACAGGGCTCTACCTGCTTCTGCCTCCCAGTACTGGGATTAAGCCAGGACACACCCTGCCAGACCATGAATTTTTTTATTCATTACATTTTATTCATTCCTGTCCACAGCATGGGTGTACAGGTCAGAAAACAACATGCAGAATTCAGTTCTCTCCTCTACCATGAAGGTTCAAGGGACCAAACTCAGATGGTTAGCTTTGGAGGCAAGTCCCTTTATTTGCTGAGCTCTTTTGCCTGTCCTGTCTTCTGTGTGCATGTAAGGTGTGTTTTATGCATATTGGTGGTGGTGGTGGTGGTGGTGGTGTGTGTGTGTGTGTGTGTGTGTGTGCATTTGAGGGAGCGTATGCCTGCCTGCTGCATGTAAGATATCAAACAATCAAACGGGGTCCTCTCTTTCTCCCCATCTTATTTCCTTGAGACGAGGTCTATCACTGGACTGAAGCTCACTGTTTAAGCTACACTGTCTGGCAAGTACGTTTGCAGGATCTGCCTGTCTCACCCCCAAATGCTAGGGTTACAGCCCAGTTTTTTACTGTGGTGCTGTGGATCCGAACCCAGCGTCCTTGTGCATGTACAGCAAGCCTTTTATCTACTGAGTCATCTCTTAGACTCTCTTATGGTTTGCTTGTTCTTTAACTTTTTCTATGTGTGTAAATGTGTGCACACACGTGGGGCGGGGCTGTGTGTGAGCACATGTATGGAGACAGTTGCTTTATTGCTTCCTTTGACAACTTCACTTATATAAACAATATTTGGATTATGTGGACCTGCTGAACTTCTTGTTTTCAACAAGACCTCTTCCTACTTTTATTATTTTTAAAAAAAATATTAGACATGGTTTATCACCGACCTGGGAGCTCACTGACTCAGCCAGGCTGGTTGGAGACTGAGTCCCAGGGACCCTGTGTCTCTGCCTCCCTGGTGCTGGGATTACAGGTGACTTTCACCACACCCAGTCTTGAGGATTGAATTCAGGCCTTCACACTTTTGCAGTAAGTAGTCCACTAACTGAGCCATCTCCCTAGCTCCTGGTTTTTGTTTTTTGCTTTGGTTTGGTTTTTCCAGACAGGGTTTCTCCATGGAGCCCTGGCTGCCCTGGAACTTACTCGGCAGACCAGGCTGGCCTTGAACTCACAGAGATTCTCTTGCTTCTGCCACCCGAGGACTAGGACAAAAGGTGTGCGCTGCCACTGCCAGACCTGTTGTTTTGTTTTCAAAAGGATGACCTAGAACTCCTGATCCTCCTGTTTCCACCTTCTGAGTGCTGGCATGACGGGCATGCACCACCACATTCACTGTGACTGCCTGCGCTGTGATGTTTGTATATCAGTTGCTTAATATTCTGCCAGAGCAACTGGAGGCCAAGTTCCCATCTCTGTAACTGGGTCAACGAGCTCACGCATGTGCCTGATGCTGGCAGGTCCCCCAGTTCTCAGGCAGCAGTGGCTAGACACTGACAAATGACTGAAGGGAGGAAGAAGTCTGTGATGAGACCAAGGGTCTGGGTGAAACTCAAGCCTCCCTTGAGAGCTTCTTTGGGGACACAGATGAAACCCGTTCTCCTGCTGCGGAGGCAGCTAGGCAGGGGGGACTGGGAGACTGATGTGGATCTATCTGACAGGATCCTGAGGAGATGCCAGGTGGGAGTACTGAGGGAGCATTGCCTCACCTGGCGTGGAGAGGCCCCACAGATACTCCTGCTACCTCCAAATCTGGAGTTTAACATGAGTCAGGGCTGGAGCTGGGCTATGTTGGTAGAATGCTTGCCTACCACAAAAGCTTCGGGTTCCATCCCAGCATCATATAAACTAGATGTGGGGATGCAGCACCTAAGCAATGGAAACAAGAGGGTCAGGAGTTCAAGGTCATCCTCACAGGGTACTTGCAAGAATACAAGGGACTAGGACTAGGGTACAGTGCAGGAGTACTGCTCATCTAGCATGCTTGAGGCTGGAGTTTCAGTCTTAGCATAGCAGGAAACAGGGACGGAAGGGAAGAAAGAGAGGAGAGAGAGGAAAGAGAGGAGGAAGAGGAGGAAGAGGAAGAGGAAGAAGGGAGAAGACAGGACTAATGAGACGGCTCAGAGTTAAAGCTACTTGCCACTAAGCCTGATGACCTGAGTTCAGTCCCTGGTACTCACATGGTGAAAAAGAGAACCTACTCCTTCCTGTAAGTTATACACAAAATGATATATATGAGAGAGAGAGAGAGAGAGAGAGAGAGAGAGAGAGAGAGAGAGAGAGAGAGAATTCAAGGAAGAAAGGTGTGAGGGGACTTAGCCTAGTGCTGTTTATCTGGAGACAAGCCAGAAAAGGTAATTTAAATTAAAGGGTGTTTCTGGTGTAGGAGGAGGGCAGATGGTTACTCAAAGCCCTGAGGTGTCAGGCTGCACAAGGAGGAGGCTCTTGTCTGCTGGAAGGATTCCTGAATATTTCCTGGGAGGCAGAAGCAAGTTTGTATCTGGTTATAGAGCAAGCCCTAGGCCAGCCTGGGCTACAGGATGCTCTGTCCCCAAACCAAGCAATAACATCTTTAAAAACAATGTGTGCATGTGGCATTTTGAATGTGTGCTGAGTATTTTGTGTATGGTGTGTCAGGTTGTGTCCTGTGTGTGGTGTGTTTTGTGTGTTGTGTGCAATGCGTTGTATATGCTGTGTTGGGTATGGTATGTTGAGTGTTGGGTTTGTTGTGTTCTGTTTATGCTATGGTATAGATGATGTGTCTTGTGAAATACTGAAATATTTTGTTGTCAGTTTTGTGTATTGTGCTCTGTCTGGTGTATGTTGCGTGTTGTGAATGTGGAATGCTTGTCAGTGTATGTGTGTGTGCATGTCCATGCACATATGTATGCACATATGGAGAGAGGCTGATGTTGAGTGTTTTCTCTGCACTTTTGGTCTGGTTTGGTCTGGTTTGGTTTGGTTTTGAGTCAGGGTGTCTCACTAAACTTGCTCGTTGGTTCAGCTGTGCTGACTGGAGCTTCAGGGGTCCATGTAACTCTGTCCCAAATCCAAACAAGTGCAGACATTCGAGGACCAGTTTGGCCATGGAATCTGCCTGCCTCCACCACACCCAGATTTTCTCGTGGGTGCTGGGGACCTGAATTCATATGTCCTCATGCTAAAGAAGCCGGCTGTTTACCAAGTGAAACCCCACAGTCCCACCCCAAACACCTCTTCAGGGTTTATCCTGGGAAGCAAGAGCCACACCAGGAGCTAGAGTGTGATGTGGCTTTCCCCTCTCCCCTCCCTGGAGTTTAAATAGTGGAAGCTTGGTCTAGAGGTTAATGGAACCTTTAAAAGGCGGGGCTTAGTGGACGGTGATGCAACCACTAGGGGGCGCTGAGAGACAGTGCAGTAAAGAGCACTGGCTACTCTTGAAGAGGACTTCATAAGGGTAGAGGGAGGTTATGGGATCCTGCTTACTTCCCACTCGGGATGGCCTGGCCGGGCTTTTTGTTGTTCTCTCTCTGTGTCTCTCTCTGTCTCTCTGTCTTTCCCTCTCTCTCTGTCTCCCTCTCCCTCCCTCCCTCCCTCCCTCCCTCCCTCCCTCCCTCCCTCCCTCCTTACCTTCCTCCCTCCCTCTCTCCTTCCCTTCCTCCCTCCCTCTCCCACCCCCTCTTCCTCCCCCTCCCCGTGTGCGTGTGTGCGTGTGTGTGTGTGTGTTTGTGTGTGTGTGTTTTAAGACAGAGTCTCACTATGTCCCTCTAGCTCAATGTAGACAAGGCAGGTCTTGAACACAAGGATTCTGCCAGCCTCTGCCTCTGAGTGCTGGAATGAAGAGCCTGTAAGTACCACCATGCCCTGAAAGTGGGTCATGCACAGATCAGGTTGGCTTCTGTACCTTATGGCTCTCTGTCCTGCCCTGTGACCTCTTCCTTATATGCCCACTACAAACACCCCACCTACCCACCCCCGCTACCAGCACCATGAGACTCTAACTAGACTCAAACAGATAGACCTCTGTTGGTTTGTTTAACTTTTTTATTGATTCTTTGTGAATTTCACATCATGCACTCCGGTCCCACACGTCTCCCCATCCCTTCATATCTGCCCTCCACCCTTGTAACCTTCCCCCAAAAGAAAATAAAAGATAAAACAAAAACAAAACCATCTTGTCATGGAAGCTGTAGGGTCACCGTGCATCCCACAGTGCATCCCACAGTATACCCCTTTCCACACTGCTGTGCTTGCAAACGTTCATTATAGTGTGTCATTGGTCTGGTTAGAGGCCTCTGGTTTCTGCTATGCTGTCAATACTGGATCCTCACAGACTCCTCTCAGATATCCTGCTGCTGCCTTGTGTCATGGAGATCCTGCAGCTTTGGATCTGAAGGACAGGCCTCTTCATCTGTGAGGTAGATGTTGGGATGGGACATCTCAAAGTCCTGGATCTGGGCCTGAGAGATGTCAGGGGTGGCCAGCCCGACAGCTCTCCCACACCCACACCACCAGGGCGAGCTCTGTCAGGGTCAGCTTTCATGCTTTCATGCCCTTGGGGCATGCCACCAGGGCCAGCTAAACTCTCTCTCTCTCTCTCTCTCTCTCTCTCTCTCTCTCTCTCTCTCTGTGTGTGTGTGTGTGTGTGTGTGTGTGCTTTCCAGAGTGTTGCAGCTGGTGAAGGGCAGGGACAGCTCTTGGCTTTCATGACTGGGGGCCAGCTCTCCAACCTGCCACAGGTGGTGGGGGTTGGGGGGGAGAGCATCTCTCCTGCACCCACACCACCTCATGGCAAAGTTTGCCTGGCTCCCACCACCAGGCCAGCTCTATGTTGCCCAGGCATGGTGAAGGGCCTGCTCTCCCGAGTACAACCTGCAAGGGGTGGGGTCAGATCTCCTGAGATGCCATGGGTGGGAGGTGGGGCACAGCTCTGCACAGCTCTTGAATATTAACTTGGTTCCAGGGATATCTTCATGGCCTTTGATAATAATATGAGCCACAGATATCAATACAGTTCCCTGCTGCTGTACGTCCATGGATCTAAACATGGCCCTCAGTTGCCGCGTGGGCTGGGACTTCACCATGGCCTTAGGTGGCAGGGCAGGCTACTCACAACAGGCTCTTCCTCCCCACCCTAAATCTCCAGTTCCATGTCTCTTCTTAGAGCTCAAACCACTCAGCTTCTCTTCCTCTCCCATGTGTCTACTACATACTTGAACATTGTAGCGGCTCCCACTGTGGTTGGGTCGAGCGGTGGGCAAGCCTTTGATTGTCTTTTGCCCACCAGAGCTGTGTGGCAGCGGGCAGGCCTCTAGACCTCTGTTCTTTTAAATTTTTTTTTTAAAAAGTGTGTATGTGTGTGTACATATGTTATGGCACACGTGCAGAGGTCAAGGGACGACCTGTAGAGTTGGTTTTCTCCTCCCACTGTGTGGGACAGCCTTGGGTTTTGTATTACAGCAACAGAAAGTGAAGTGAGACCCCAGGGAACTTGGTAGTATAAATCGCAGCCGGCTTGGAGGATGGGGCTAGAGGTGGAGCCAGTCTCGCTGGCTCACCAATGAGCTGCTGCCTTTTCCTAGTAGGGAGGCAGGAAACAACTACTGGAGCTTCGATCCCCTATACAAGAGGGTCAAGGAACTGACCATGAAGCCCGGCATCCTGAGGGGACAGAGACACGAGTGTATACAGCATCCTCGGCAGCCTGAGAATTTCCCCTGTAGAGGTTCCAGCTCAGGCTACACTGAGATTTATGACTCTGACACAGAAGAGAATTTCAGTTTATGAAACAGAGTTGGGGATTTTATTAAAGATCTCTCTCTCTCTCTCTCTTTGATTTGTTTTCTTTTCGAGGCAGGGTTTCTCTGTGGTCCTGACTGTCCTGGAACTCTCTCTGTAGACCAGGCTGGCCTTGAACTCATAGAGATCCACCTGCCTCTGCCTGGTGAGAGCTGGAATTAAAGGTGCACATCACAACTGCTCGGCTTCCCTTTTATATATGCATTTATTTTGGAAGGCTGGAGGGAGGGCTCAGTGGTTAAGAGCACTGGTTGCCCTTGGAGAATTTGACCCCTAGCACACAATTGTATGCTGGTGATTGGTGAGTCACAGTCATCTGTAGCCCCTGTCCCAGGGGATCCCATGATATCTTCTGGTTTTCTGGGACACCAGGCAAACATATGGTATACTGAGATCCATGAAGGCAAAGCATCCAAACACAGAATTTTTTAAAATTTATTTTTATTTATGTGTGTACTAGATAGCCAGAGGCCAGAGAGGGCTTCCTACCTGTGAAACTGGAGTTACGGGCATTTGTGAGCTGCCCATCATGGATGCTGGAAACTGAACTCAGGACCTCTGTAAGAGTAGCCTGTGCTCCTACCTGCTGCTGAGCCATCTTTCTAGGACTCAATTTTTTATATATGCTATACATATATAAAAAATATATGATCTATTATACAATAATATAGAACATAATATAATTTAAATTATATATCCTATAATAATTTAATAAAGTTATAATTATATACACATTAAATATTATTTTAAATAAATGATAATTATGTTAAAAACTATTAATGCATTTATTATGTTTATTATATTTTATATATTCTATTTTGCTGTATATATTCTATTTTAAAATATATTTTATTTTAAAATATGTTTTATATTTTATATAGTATATAAAATACATTATGTATATTAATATATCATTACTTTATTTTATTTTTAATTATTAATGTTATTATTAATTTTAATGATTGATGCATAATTAATAGATCATATATGTTATATTATATTTTAATATAGTTTATTATAGTATATATTTTATATTACTGTATTGCATTTTATATGTTATATTAATATAGTGAATATTATGTTTTAATATATTTATTAGTAGAAATATTAATTATTAAAATAAATAAAAATTTAATGAATTTAAAAACATAGATACATGTATATTATATATAAAATACTTATGTTATATCTATGTATCTATGTATCTATCTATCTATCTACCTCTGCAAGATGGGGTTTCTTTGTGTAGCCCAGGCTGTGTTCATTCTGTAGACCAGGCTACCCTCAAATTCAGTGATCTGCCTGCCCCTGCCTTTGGAATACTGGGATTAAAGGAGTGCACCAGCACTGCCCAGCTCAATATATTTTTTGATATTACTTATTTATTGATATTATTTTATTATTGTGTATATGGTTTCTTTTTGTGTATATGATTGTTTTGGCTGCCTGTATTGTATGTTTACCTGTGCAACGTGTGTGGTGTCCTGTCCTTTAGAACTGGACTTAGAGATGGTTGTGAGCCACCAAGTGGGTTTGGGGAATTGAACTCAGGTCCTCTGGAAGAGCAGCCTGTTCTCTCAACCTCTGAGTCATCTCCCCAGCCCCCTCAAGATATTTTAATATAAGGTGATGCACAAGGTTTAAGAGAAAAGGGCATCCAGGGGAAAAGGCATGGCTGAAAGTTTGAATGTGGGCTTCTCCAAGAAGAGTCATGAGTCACGGAGAGAAAGAGTCACCCAAGTGAGGGTACAGACGTCTCAAGACAGGTCACAGTGAACTGTCTTAGCATTAGCCATGTAGACACTTAGTGGCACCAGCCAAAAGGTCAATGAGAAACCGCTTCCCCCCCCCCCCCATATATAACAAGATTACGGGGTGGCTCAGGAAGCGCCGTGGGTGGAGTTATACTGGATAAGGTAGAACCAGAAGCCACTGGTTGCACGAGGGGTTTAGGACTAGTGCTTTCCCGTAAATGGGATTTCTGGTGAGATTCCTAACGGTTTGAAGGATTGGAACTGGTGACAGTGTGGAACCCTCGACTCTGCCAGACACAAGCTTCACTCTCTTTCTATCTCTTCTCAATCCAGAGCTCAGTAGGCTAAGGCAAGTGCAGGCCAGCCTGGGCTAAACATCAAGACTGTGTCTCAAGCAAAATAAAAAAAACTCGACTCTGAGAACCTTGAGACAATCAAGGAAGCAAAGGCACAGTGCTGGCCCAGGTGTGTGAGTGCACTGATGGTGGAATGGGGCACCTTTCAGCAGGATCACAGATGTGGTCGCTACTCTGACATTAACTATATCTGCTTGGGTCCCATCATCAATAACAACAGCCTTGGGCTGGGCATGGTCCAGCTGGAAGGATGCTATCCTAACATGCACAGGGCCCTGGGGATCATCCCCAGCTCTAAACTAGGTGCAAAGTCACATGCTTGTCATCCCACTACACAAGAGGTGGAGGCAGGCAGATCAGGAGCTTGAGCTGGAGGTCAACTGGGGTTACGTCTTTTAAAAAGTAAAATAGTAATTAAAATAGATCTACCAAAGTACACTATAGGGACTTCCACATGAGGAGGGGGTCAAGCCTCCATCTTTGCAAAGACACAGAAACTTGGGAAGAATTAGTTCTCAAAGTTCCAAGTGACAGTTGCTAAGCCACAGTGGGAACTTCCTAAAGGGACTGAGACCACAGAAGTGACAATAGCCACATCTAGACACACCTACAGGAGGGGAGGAAGAGAGGGGAAAGAGGGACGAAGAGAGGGGAAAGAGAGAGAGATACTCTGGTTTTGCCTTTCTTCCTGCCCTCTATTTTCCTTTCACCTCCTAGTGTCTGGACCTGGCTACAAGCAAGGGAACCTGGGAGATGTAGTTTACAGTGTGTGAAGGGTTCCTGGGAAGTGTAGTTTACAGGTTTGTGTGAGGAAGAGGCTGGAGAGACAGGTAAATAGAGGAACTCAGGACTTTAGCGCCAAAGGTTAACTGCCACAGAAGCCATAGTTTGTGGTGGTGACCATTTCCCTTACACTGTTCAGGGAGGACAATTATTATGGTCTGGATAAAATGGCCCTCAAAGGCTGATAAGTTGAGCACTTGGTCCTTACCTAATAGTTTTTTTTTTTTTTTTTTTTCTTTTTGGAAATCTGAGAAATCCCTAGTAGAACTGGATGGTGGGAGCTGGGCTCTGAAACTGGTGTCTGCTTGGCCTGGGCTGTCTCCTTCCTCATCTGAAAGATGTCAGGAGCCTCCACCATATTCTCTGGCCTCCATACACTCCCACCATGATGGAGTGTGATGGAGTGTGGGGCTGGCGAGATGGCTCAGTGGGAAAAGCGCTCGCTAAACAAGCTTGAGGGCCTGAGTTTGAATCCTCAGCACACACATAAAAAGCCAGAGACAGTGCCTGGGAGACTGCTCAGTGGTTAAGAATACTGATTATTCTTTTAGAGGAAACCATTCCCAGAAACCATGTCAGGTGATTGTGAACTCCAGTTCTAACGGATCTTTACCTCTTCTGGACTGCCTTTCTTGAGAATACAGACACAGAGATGCTCAAACACGCACATGCAGGCATGCGCGCATGGGCATGCACACACACACACACACACACACACACACACACACGACCAGGACCTTCAAGACCAAGTTCTCAGCACAAGGGAGATTTATTTGCCCCAGAGGCACAGAGGACAGGGAATGAGAGACAAAGACTTAAGGTAGAGGATGAGGGAGAAGGGAATGAGAGAGAAGGGGATAAGAGAGAGGGGGAAGGGGTATTTGCCACGGAGGGAAACAAAAGACTGCCTTAGGATAGAAAGGAGACAGTCGTAGTCCATAGGAAAATGGCGGTAAAGGAGGAAACCTCATGTTAGGATGCCGTGTTTAATTTTAGATTGTTAATTAGGTGAGCCAAAAAGGGCTTCTGATTGCTGGACTTCAATACTTTGATACTTGGACGTTGGTAGTCGGCTTCAGGAGGAGGAAGTGGGCAAATGAGAGAATAGACCTTGGTGACTAGCTTTAGGAATGTAATCTAATGACATTTTATCAAGGCAGAGGGAATGGGGGAGAAGGGCAAGGCCTCCCAGAGCCATTGTTTCTAGGCTGGGCTGGCCAGAGTACACACACACATGCACACGCACACACATACACACACAGCCCTTAATCCCAGAGTAGGCAGAGACAGGTGGATCTCTGTGAGTTTGAGGCCAGCCTGGTCTATGTCTATATAGAGAGTTCCAGGGTCCATCCAGAGCTACATAGTGAGACCCAGTCTCACTAAACAAAAGTAGGTCTAATGATGTGCTGGTTAGTTTTTTGTCCACTTGATATAAACCAAGCATACCTGAAAAAGAAGGAATTACACTTCATAAATTGCCTTCATCAGACCGGCTGTAGGCATTTCTTCAGGGCATTTTAAAATTGTTGATTGATATGAAGGGACCAAGCTTACTGTGAGCAGTGCAGGGCACAGTCAGGTGGCCCTGGGCTGTGTAAGAAAGCAGGCTGAGGAAGCCATGGGAAAGCCAGCCAGCGAGCAGTATCCTCCATGGTCCCCTGCCTTGCGATCCTGCCTTGGCTTCTTCAGTGATGAGCCAAGTAAACCTTTCTTCACCTAAGCTGTTTTGGGTCAGTATTTTAGCACAGCAGCAAACTAGAATACACACACACATGCACACACACGCACACATGCACACACGCACACGCACATACAAACAAACTAGAACAAGCCCAGTACAGGGGAAACTGAGACAGAAGGACCCTGCAGCACACTGGCCTGCCTATTCTAACTGAATCAACAACTCCAGGGTTAGTGAGAGCTTCTGTCTCAAAGGTAAGATGAGCAGTGATGGAGGGCAGTGGACACAGACCTGTGAGAGGCAACTGTGTCCCGTCAAGGGGGCTAGTCTGCCAAGAGCCAGTATTCAAAACCCTTTTCTTCATGTAAAATTCCTGTGAGCGGGTACCTGTTTGCCTAATTCCTGACTGGACTCTACCACGCCCTTCTCCTTCCTGCTGGCTATGAATTTGCCAATCACATCAGACTGTGAGGTTGAACTCCAACTGATGAGAGGAGGCACAGTCACCGCCTGATTAGAATAAAAACTAGGTGGCCTTCCCTAGTGTGCTTGCTCCCCTGGTTTTGCTTGTCACACTCCTTTTTACAAAAAGAAATTGTACTGCCAGTTTACTTTCAATTTGTTCGTATTCCTTTGTGCAACTGAAAAATTTTCCCAACTTATGCATTCATATGTGAACAGGCACACACACACACACACACACACACACATACACACACACACACACACACTCACACACACTCACACACACCCAGACACTCTGAACTGAAATAAAATTTCCCATACATGTCTTCTCCCTTAAATTACTTTTACCACTTAGCCCCTACTGATGAGAAGACCTGACAGGGGTCATGGTCCTGAAATCCAGATTGAGCAAAGGCATCCCCTCCAAGATCACATCTGGCACCATTTTTCAGTTTGTCCCTTCCACCCTGAAGAACTCTCAAAGGACTGTCCCTTTTCTGGGGCAGTGGGCTACAGGATTGATGGAGGTACCTTCTGAGGCCAAGATTCTGCCTAAAAATTAGATCCTATCTTGAGTTCTCGAGGGCTCTGGTAACAAGCTCTGGGGACCATGCAGCCAACTATCTACCTATGTGTCACCGACGCCTCTTGACAGACAACTTGGGTGAAGAAACAGGGGTCTTTGTGTGTGAGGTGATGGTGGGGTACACACAGGGGGCCAGAGAAAGACAGTGAATGTCTTTATCACTTGCCAGCTTACTGCCAGTGGGCAGGGGGTTCACTGATTCCAAGTCTTGATATCTCCTCCAGGTTGGCTGGCCAGCAAGCTCCCAGCATCCACCTGTCTCTGCCCCAAGGTCTAGGGTTACAGTCACACACAGCCATGCCCAGTTTTCATGTATGTTCTTAGAATTTGAACTCAGGTCCTCCTGTTTTCATGCGAAATGCTCCTACCCACTGAGCCATCTCCCCTGTCCAGGAAAAGGTGTCTTACCCAAACAGGAAATCTGTTTGGCTAAGGTCACCTGGTGAGGTATTGGCACCAGGGCTGCCACCTCCTTCATCTTCCTCTTTGCCTGTGCAGAACTACCACCAGTGTGTTCACTGACACCCAGTAGAATCTGCCACACGAGGCCTTCTTCTGCATCTATTTGTGTGGCTTTTTTTTTTTTGCGGTGTATGTGTGACGTATGTGTTCATATGTGCACGTGTGTGGGTGGGTCAGAGATCCACCTCAAGTATGTGTTCCTCAATCATTCTCCACCTTATTGTGTGAGATGCATGGACAAGTAAGTGTATCGTTTGTGTGAACGGGCATGCATGCAGACATCAGAGCAGGACATTGGTATCTTCCTTTACCTCTGCCTGTCTGGTTGCCTGAGACAAGGTCCTGCTGACCCCAACACTCTGGTTTTCAGCTAGGCTGGCTGCCAGTGAGCTCCCGGGATCTGCTTGCTTGTCTCTGTTCCCCAACACTTACATGTATCTCCTGAGCCTCCACCTCCCTCTATCTTTTATGACCAAATTCCCTGTAATCCAACTACACCCCTCTTCCTACCTCAACACCCACCCCCACACCACCCCACAAAGAGAAAGAATGAAAGGAAGGAAGGAGGAAGGAAGATGCCACTGAGCAGCTTCAGGAAGGAAGGTGAGTGGGGACACTCTGGGCTAGTATTGAGGAGCAGACAAAGACTGCAGAGTCTCCCAGAAGAAGGCAGGACAGGGATGCTATTCATATGCAAATGAGGCATGAGGCTTTGCTAATATTTTGATTCTCCTGAGAATCCAGCCTGTCATTTGGCAACATTAAAACAGGAGAGAGATGGGATTCTGGGAGGGAGAGCTTCCACCATGAGGACCTGAGGGAAACGGGTGACCTGAGAAAGGGGACACGGATGCTCCTTGCTTGAAGGATGGGTCACCCACCTGCTCATCCTGCCGTCTGCCTTGACGTCTCTTCTGCTCATCCCATGTCTTATTTTTTTCTTACACATTTGTAAAAATTTATTTTCCCATGTACATGCATGTGTGTGTATAGGTCAGGGGACAACTTCCACGTGGGTCCTGGGGATGGCACTCAGGTCACCAGCGTTAGCAGCAAGCACTGTTACCCACTGGGCCATCTCAATGCTCCCTCCTTGTGTTTTTTGTTTGGTTTTGAGACAGGGTCTCAAGTAGTCCCAGTTGGCCTTAAATTTGCTGAGAATGTCCTCAAACTCATTAATTTTAATTTTTATTTTTTATAGAGTCTCTCTTTATACTGCAAATCTGTGTATCACAACTGCTTTGGGTCCTAAGACCATCTGAAAATGCACGTATTTACAATTCACAACAGTAGAGAAATCAGTTATGAAGTAGCAACAGAATAATTTTATGTTGGGGGGGGTGTCTCCACAGCATGAGGAGCCGTATTAAAGTGCCACAGCATTAGGAAGGTTGAGCACATCGCTTTAGAGCTTTGCCTGGCTTGGACTGGCTATGTAGAACTTGCTGGTTTTGAACTCACAGAGATCCCTTAGTGCTGGGATTGAAGGTGTGTGTTACCACACCCAGATGACCTCGGACTCTAGATTCTGCTGTCTTTACCTGCCGATGCCTAAATGCTGGCATGACAGGTGTGTACCGCCACGACTGGGCTGTGTCTGTCTGTGTGTCTGTGTGTGTTTTGAAATAGAGTCTTATTCTGCAATCTTGGCTGAATGGATTCCCATCATACAGCCCAGGCAGCCTCAAACTTCCAACCCCCTTTCCTCTGGCTCCCTAGTACTGGGTAACAGGTGTGCACCACCCCATGACTCCCGGTGCCCACCTCTGCCCCACCTTCCCTCCTGATACTCACCACTTCCCCAATTTCTAATTTTCCAGTCTGTGCCTCAGTTTCCCTGTTGATTATTCAGTCTCTTTTCATACTAGCCTCCCCTTTGGTCCCCGCCTCCTACCCCCCCCCCTTCCGCCCCATCCCTCTCCTGCTCCATCTTCATCGTGGGAAAATCCTAGGAGAGTGAAATTGACAAGCACGTGACAGTCCCCCTCCCCCATCTCATGACCTTTCACACCTAGGTTTATGGGGATGGCGAGTGGGGGGCTGCTGGGTCTGGTTCCTGGCCCCCCTTGCTCACCCGTATCAGCTCCCCACCTGCTGGCAGGGGCCCCACTCTATGGGGCTGTCGCCCAGAGCCGGACTGGGGGCGGGGCTGGGGGCGGAGCCCGCGACAAAGGCTGGGCGCGGGGCGGGGGTGGGGTGGAATCCCAGCCGCGGGCGAGGCGGGGAGGAGGCGCTCGGGTCGCCCGGGCGGGCGGGGTCGCGCCTGGCGGCGGGTCCCCATTACCCAGGCGCCTGTCGGGCGGGGGGCGCGTCATGTGGCCGCTCACGGTCCCGCGGCTATCGCTGCTGCTGTGGCTGCTCTGCCCAGGCCTCGCCGGACAGGTAAGGGCCCCGCGGCCAGGTGCGGGTACTGGGGAGCCCTGGAGAGGACGCAGGCTCAGAGGGGTCCCGCGAACAAGAGCTTTGGGGTCCACCAGCCTCCCCTTCTAACAGCTGCAGGATGGCGAGGGGCATATGGGGAAGGTCGCAGCAAAGGAGGGGTTGGAACATCCACCCTTGTTTGGGGAAAACCCTGGGGACACCCAATGCAACCTTAATGTGGGGAGATTGGGGAAGACACTCATTTCGGGGTTCCAGCCCCCTTCGATGATCCACAGCTTACATCCCACCATCTAGCTGTGAGATTGGAGAGGGAAACTTCAGGGGGGCTTTGGGGTGTTGCCTGTCACTTGCCCACCATGGGGCTAGGGTGTTTAGCTTCTAAAGCTCCCCACATCCATTGCCTGCACCCCTATAGTGGGGAAGGGGGCGGGACTCACGTGTGAATGACTGACAGGAATGTGCGCCAGGTGCTTGCAGCTCCTGGGTGCCGGCGAAACGTGTGCCTTTGTGTTGTGGCTGGGTGTGACCCAGGGGAGTGTGTGTGTGTTCAAATGTGAGTGAATTGGGGTGTGACTGGGAGAGGGTGTGTGTACGTGTGGGAGAGTGTATGAGTGACAGTGGGGGCAGGGTGACCCGAGGACCAGTGTGATGATAGATAGGAGTTGTGGGTCTGTCTGTGACTGGCTATGTGACCTGGCATGAGGACCTGTGAATCTGTGGCGTGTTCGTCCGGCTCCTGCTATATGTCAATAATGGGGTGTGACAGTCCTCATGGCTGTGCCCAGATGCATGGGTTGTCCAAAACTCGAGTGACAGTCAGGTGTGTGGCCATGTGAGGGCACTCTGTGCCTTTGGTTGAATACATCACTCTAAAACGCGGTGTTCAGGGTGACAGGTTGTGTGTGCAAACGTGACTTCCAGGCCCTGTGTGTATTGGCTCTATGCATACCCCATTCCTGGTCTGGCAGATACAGGTGGCTCCTTGTGGTTCCCCATCTTTTGGGCAAGCTGAAAAAGCTTTGCAAAATGTGGAGGGCCCAAGCTATCTTCTACCATTGAGAAACCTCACTCCTCCTCCATCTTGGGGATGGGAATACCCCCAAGATCTCATGTGGGGGTCTTAGGAAGCTGCTATCTATAAAATAGTAACATAATAGCAACTGTTTTAGAAAGGCTAGTGGTCAAGGTTGTATTACAAACACACCCTGAGCTAAGGTGCTTAATCATCTGGGTGTCCTATCTATGGATGGTAGGGTGGCAGGCAGGGTTACCCTCATTTAAGAGATAGGGAAACTGAGGTACAGAAAGGTTAGGTCACTTGCTTAAGCCCAGGCAGCCCAGGAGTAGCACAAATAAGATGGAACCCAGGCAGGTATCTCCTGAACCTTTAATCCACTCCAGGGTCTGCGCTGCATGGGAAGACATGACTAGGCGGGGTTTTTGGGTAGAAACTCACTATAATGAGGGTCTGGACACCTTCCCTTTTCTGATTAAGGCAAGAGGGCAATTGGCTGTAGTTACACCCCACTCTCGAGTGCTGGTAGAGACAGGTCCGTTTAGGATTTCCACAAGGAGAGGTTGTGGGGTCCCCTGTGCTCAGCCCATCTCAGCACAAACACGCAGGGTGGGGAAGGTGCAGCCGGTCGCACACAGTGAGCACTCAATATGCAAATCCAAAAGGAGCTAGGCACACCACGTGTGAAGGAGACAAAAAGAGAAAAACATACACCTGAAAAATAGCTGGAAAAATGAACCAGGAGGGAAAGTGACTTTAGTTTCTGAGGGTAATTGAGTCACCCTTAGGTTTCCAGTCCCAAGGCCAGTTTGCAGAGAAATCCCAGGAAAGGAGGGAGGGGGCTTGGAGTAGGGCTGATTGGGGTGGAGCTACTTGGAGAGCAAGGGAGGGGCCACATGCCAGAGCGTGCAGGGGCTGAACCGGGGAAATCTGAGTCGCGACTCTTGGGGGACAGAAGTCAGTGGCTGCACTGCTTCAGGTGGCCACTAGGGGCACCACGTGATGGCTGAAAAAAAATGCCAGTGGTTAACAAGGTCTACTGTCTGCCTCCCCAAGGGGAAGGAGAGGGGGAGGGCAAAAGAGGACAAGAGAGGAGACGAGAGAGGGGCGGGGCTCTGAGGAAGGCGGCCCTGCCACTCTTATTTCTCTGTCTAGTCCCAGACACCTCTCCCCAGTCCCAACAGAGACCTTTCTGGGAAATCATTTCCTCAGCCGTTCAATCACCAGATTTGATGAAGCAGTCGAGGCCCAGCCCTCCAGGAGCTGACCTTCAGGTGTAGCAGACAGATGAAACCACAAAAATGTGTACATCCGCTCCAAGAGCTGAATCCACATATAATCCTGTGCAAATAGGAAAAAAATCACAAGTAGAAGCTAGTCATGGTGGCCCACACCTGTAACCCAAGGTGTGTGTGTGTGTGTGTGTGTGTGTGTGTGAGGGAGGAGGTGGAAGGATGGGATCAGAAATTCAAGGTCATTCTCCATCACATTGTGAGTTCAAGGCCACCTCCCCCCCCAGTAAAGGAGATTGAAGAGTGGAATGGGGGTGGGGATCTGGAGCAACGGCTCAGAGGTCAAGAGGACCTGGTGTTTGTCCTAGTTTGCTTTCTGTGCTGTGATACAGAGCTGACAAAGAGGGGAGGGTTGTTTGACTTACACTTCGGTGGTGGTCCATCACTGATGGGGCGCAGGGCAAGCATGCAAACAGGGACCACTAAGGACCGCTCTTTACTGGCTTATACTCAGCCAGCCTTCTTATACAGCCCTGACCCGCCTGAGTACAGATGAAGCTACCCACACGTGGGCTAGGCCTTCCTATGTCAGTCAAGACCACTTCTCACAGGCGTGGCTGGCCTCTCAACTGAGGGTGCCTTTTCTCAAGTTGACAATAAACAAATAACCAGGACACTATAGGTGCAAAGGCCTGGTTTCTGAGTCAGCACCCACACGGAGCAGATAACAACTACCAGTAAACTCAGCTCCAGGGGATCGAATCCACTCTCCCGGCCTCCACCCAGTGCGCTAGCACTCGCGCGCACACACACATTAAAAAACAAAGGTAAATCTTTTTTGTAATTGTTGTTGTCTTAGCCAAGATAGGGTTTCTCTGTTTTGTGGCTGCCCTGGAACTCTGTAGACAAGGCTGGCCTTGAATTCTCAGAAATCCACCTGCTTCTGGGGTGACAAGTGTGCACCTCACACCTAATTAGCTTTTATCTTAGTCTTATCTGGGCTTGGGGCCAATACCTTTTTGGGGTCCCCACAGGATGGGAAAGACTAGTTTGATTTAGCCATATGCCCCAGGGCCTTTGCACTGTCCACTCAGTTCTATCTACCTGGATACTGTTCCCTAGGAAGCTTTATTTCAATGCCCCCTCATTGAACACATGGCTCATCAAAGTAAGTCTTAAGCAAATGACAGTGGAGGCGGGATTCCTAGAGACTGGGCTGCTGTGGTCCAAGTTGTGTCTCTAAGGAGTGGAATTAGACGCAACATAAGGAAGAGGGGAGAGAGGAAGGTTTTTGGTGAAGGGCAATCAAGGCTGCAGGAACAGCCAGCGTGTGCAAAGGGCTTGAGGATCACGGAGCCCTGTGAGGCTGCTGTGGACCCAGAGGGACGAGGAAAGATGGATTTGGGGTTGGGTGAAGTCAAGGCCCAGCAAGGTAGAAGCGCTAGGAGCTTGTGAGTATGAGTGGTTGGGGAGCCGAGGCTGAGGAGGAATTTACACCTGTCAGAGGCATTTTCTCACCTGTCCAGAATTTGCCTCTCATTCTAGGTCCTGGCCACGACATGGTCCTGTGAGAGTGTGTATGAATATGTATATGTGTGTGTCGTCATGTATGTATGTGCTGTCATGTGTGCATGTGTCATCATGTATGTGTGTATGTGTGTCTGCATGTATGTGTGTGCCATCATGTATGTGTGTACACGTGTTGCATGTATGTGTTTGTGTCGTCATGTGTGTGTGTGTACATGTGGAGGCCATAAGTCGACCTGGATGTTATCCTCAGTTGACCTCTTCCTTGTTTTAAAAATGTTGTTCGAAACTTTGTTTATTATGTTTTAGTTATTTTATGGTTGGAGGTACGTAGCCAGTGCTCTTAACCACTGAGCCATCTCTCCAGCCTCAATTTAAGATTTTTTTGGTGGCTGTTGCTGTTTTCTTTGTTGTTCTTCAAACAGAGTTTCTCTATACAGCCCTGGCTGTCCTAGAATTTGCCCTGTAAACCAGGCTGGCCTCAAATGCAGAGATCCTCCTGCTTCTGCCTCCTGAGTGCTGGGACTAAAGGTATGCACCACCACACCCAGCTTGAGTGCACTTTTCTGTTGAGACTCTCTTTCATGGGACCCAGAGCTCACACTCTCACGGGACCCAGAGCTCACACTCACAG
>NW_021604598.1:1692452-1726364 GCF_004785775.1 Grammomys surdaster | reverse complement strand
GACCCAGAGCTCACACTCTCACGGGACCCAGAGCTCACACTCACAGAACCCAGAGCTCACACTCTCATGACCCAGAACTCACACTCTCATGGACCCAGAGCTCACACTCTCATGGGACTCAGAGCTCACACTCACATGGGATCCAGAGCTCACACTCACAGGACTCAGAACTCACACTCATGAGAACCAGAGCTCACACTCTCATGGATCCAGAGCTCACACTCTCATAGATCCAGAGATCACACTTCGGCTGGCTGCCAGTGAGCTCCAGGGACCTCCTGTCTCTGTCCTTACTGTCTGGGATTACATGAGTGTGCAGCGTTTACATGAGTGCTAGGGATCTGGATTCTGGTTCCTATGCTTGTGCTACAAATTCTCCACCCACCGAGTCAGCTCTCTGGCCTAAGCGCATGAGTCCTGAGTGGCTTAGTGCTGCAGGGTCCCTGACAGTCCTAAGCCTGCCTCTTAGTGCTGCAGGGAGCCTGACAGTCCTAAGCCTGCCTCTTAGTGCTGCAGGGACCCTGACAGTCCTAAGCCTGCCGCTCCACTTGAGCAGCTGTCCTCTTCCCAACACCTGAAAGTCCTCCCTGAAGTCTAACTTTGTTTACTTTAAAATATTTTAGTTTTTGTTGAGACAAAGTTATGCATAGACCTGGATAGATTCACTATGTAGCGAGGGATGGCCTTGAACACCCGATCCTCCTTCTTCACCTCTCAAGTGCTGGGGTGTAAACTCAGCTCACACACACATTAAAAAACAAAGGTAAATCTTTTTTGTAATTGTTGTTGTCTTAGCCAAGATAGGGTTTCTCTGTTTTGTGGCTGCCCTGGAACTCTGTAGACAAGGCTGGCCTTGAATTCACAGAAAACTACCTGCTTCTGGGGTGACAGGTGTGCACCCCACACCCACTTTAGCTTTCTTAGTCTTCTGTGGGCTTAGGGTCAATGCTTTAGGGGTCCCCACAGGATGGGAATGACTAGTTTGCTTTAGTCATATGCCTCAGGGCCTTTGCACTTTCCACTCTGTTCTATCTACCTGGATACTGTTCCCCTCAGAAGCTTTATTCCAATACCTCTACTTCTTTCTGCTTAAGTTGCTTTCTCTCAGAAGGCTGCTGTGATCGGCCATCTAAAATCCTTTACTTGAGGCAGTTATGAAGCGAGTCAAGTGCTACTTGAGCACACATGCAGGCTGCAGTGCCACAGCAGCCGGGCCGAGGACTGAGGGATCAACCAGAGGGAGAGCAGCAGCTGGAGTGGCTACACTGCACACAGCAAGGTTCCTCCCCAGGAAAGACAGCGAGAAAGGGAGAGCGCTGTCTCACACCACTACGAAGAGTGTACAACTGAAAACTCAAGGATGCTGATGGAGGGCTGGAGGTGTGTGACCAGTTGACAAGATGCTTGCCTGATTTATATGAAGCTCTGGGTCCCAATCTTCAGCACTACATGGAACCCCAACTCTAATTCTAGCATTTGTGAGATGAATTGAATGTGAGGGGATCAGGAGTTCAAGGTCCACCTCTACTACAGAAGTTCTCAGTCTGTGTGTTGAGACCCTTGGGGGTCACATATCAGATGTCCTATCTATCAGATATATACATTACAATTCACAACAGTGGCAAGTTACAGTTATGAAGTAGCAACAAAATAATGTTCTGGTTGGGGTCAGCACAGATCACAGATGAGGAAGGTGTAAGCATGAGGAAGGTTGAGAACCACCACTCTGTTACGTAACATAGTGTTTGAGACTAGCTTTGGCTACATGAGACACCACTCCCCCCCACCCCAGCTCTAAAAACAAAACAAACCAGGCTGATGCATAGCTCACCATCCAAAGCCCTCGATTCTACCCACAGCACCACACCAACTAGGTGTGGTGATGCATACCCAGAATCCCAACTCTCAGAAGACACTGGCAGGAGATTGCCACTAATTTGGGGCCAGCCTAGGATACAAAATGAGACCCTGTCACAACAAAACAAAATATACGATTCACATAGTTCTAGACTTTTCCACAGAATTATTTTCTGTTGCTGTTAACTGAAACTTCAGAAAGCAAACCACTGGTGAAGTGGGAACCCTGTGCCAAGGGAGGTGCCTGAGATCATAGGTGTCAAGCCAAGGCTGAAATTCCATGGAAGTGTGCTGCCACTTAGAGTCAAGCTAACCTTCCTCATCTGTTTCAAGGTGTTAACATCCCAGCTTGACTAGGGGCGGTGAAATCAGGACAAACTGCATGAGGAGCCTCCTGGGACTGCACCCAAAACTGAGGAGCTGGGGCGACACCTAGTGGTCGAGTGAGGTTTGTGCAGGACATGAGTGCATGCGTTGGTGTGCAGGGATACATTTAAGCATTCCACTTGGTTGTTGTTGTTGCTGTTTGTTTGGTTTTGGTTTTCCAAGACAGGGTTTCTCTGTGTAGCCCTAGATATCTAGGAAGTCACTCTGTAGACCAGGCTGGCCTCGAACTCACAGAGATCTGCCTGCCTCTGCTTCCATAGTGCTGGGATTAAAGTCATGTGCCACCACCATTTGGCTTTATTTTTGTTTTTAAATTTTAATCACATTTATTTATTTGGGATGGAGAGAGTTCTTGGCCTGGTGCCCACATAGAAGTCAGAGCATGTGTAGGTCAGAGGACAACTTTGGGGAGTCAGTCCTCTCTTTCACTGTTTGGGTGCCAGGGATGGAACTCAGGTCTTCCGGTTTGGCACCAAGCTGCTTTAGCCTCTGAATCTTCTCACCTGCCTCACTTTGTGTTTTTGAGAGAGAATCTCTTACTGGCCTGGAGCTTACCAAGTACAGGACTGGGTCCTGTCACTTTGGGGATGGGGGCAGATTATGCTCTCACATTTGGAGAGCCAAGAATCCACACTGAGCCCCAGGGTTGCAGCAGTCCTGATACACTTAGTACATCTGTGCTGCAGGCCAGTCTAAGGGGAAGCAGGAAACATCAGAGTTGTGCTGAGTGATTGGATGAGGTGTGTGTGTCAAGCCGTTCACCATAACACCAGTAAACCCTGGGCTTTCCCACTCCTTCTCCACTCCCACCTCCGTGTGTATGTGTGCCTGTGTTAGCATGTGTGTGGCTATCTGGGCATGTGAAGGCCAGAGGTTGGCATCTGTGGTCTTCCTAGGTTGCTATTTTATGTTGTGGCATGATGAATTTGGAGCATGCTGATTCAGTTAGTCTAGCTAGACAGCTCTCTCTGAAGATCCTGTTTCCACCATGTGAGTGCTGAGAATTCAAGATTCCACACAGCCCACACCCGCCTGACATTTACACGGGCTTTGGGAATCAGAAGTCAGATCTTCATGCTTCATGTGGTGAGCACTTTACCCGCTGAACCATTTCATTTCTTTATCTTAGTGTGAGCACGTGTCTGCTTCTGGAGGCCAGAGGACAGCTTGCAGGAGTCAGTTCTCTCCTTTCACCATACGGGTCCCAGGGCTAGAACTCAGGTCACCAGTTTTATCAGCAATCGCCTTTACCTGCCAAGCCCTCTTGCCAGCCCCTTTACATACAGTTCTAATGATCTGTACTACTGGATGCTAAGTCCTACTTTGAAAACCGAACTATAAAATGTCACTGCAGAAAAATAAAGCCAAAAGTAAAGTCCGTTGAGGTCGTGGAGAGAATACACAACTCCTCATCCCCGAAGCCCAGAGATTCCAATTATCTTCAAGAAAAACACAGTAAGGCTGGAGCAATGGTTCCACAGTTAAGAGCACTGGCTGCCCTTCCAGACGACCTGGTTTCAATCCCCAGCACCCATGTAGCAGCCCACAACTGTCTGTAACTCCAAAGGATCTGACATCCTCTTACAGACATGCATATAGGCAAAACACCAATTCACATTAAATAAAAATAAATAAATCATTTTTTAATATAGAAAGAAAGGAAGAGGGGGGCTGGAGAGATGGCTCATGAGCTAAGAGCACTGGCTGCTCTTCCAGAGGTCCTGAGTTCAAATCCCAGCAGCCACACAGTGGCTCACAACCACCTATGAGATCTGGTGCCCTCTTCTGGCACGCAGGTGTACAAGCAGACAGAGCACTCATACATAAAATAAATATATAAATCTTAAAATTAAAAAAAGGAAAGAATGAAAAAAGAAAAACACAGTAAACACACCAAGAAATGTATACTTTTCCCCCTTGTTTCTCTGGTAATTTCAGTGACACATTGGTGACAGGGAGAGATGAGATGCAGCTTGCTTCGGAGTGCCTAAGAGTGTACAAGTCCATGAGACAGACACAAGCTGGGCATGGTAGTATATGCCTGCCATCTTAGCTCTCTGAAGGCTGAGGCACAAAACTTGAAAGTTGAAGGCTGGAGTGGGCAATTTAACAAGCCTTTGTTTAACAATAAAATAAACAGAAGCTAGGAGCGTGGCTCATGAGTTCAGTTCCGAGCACCCACACGGCAGCTAGGAAGTCAGGTTGCTAGGTTATGTGGGAAATTCTGCTGAAGTTTTCCAATGTTGAAGAAGTTCCTGGCAAGGCTGGGTGTAATGGTTTATGATCCCAGTATTCCAGAGACAGAGGCAGATGGATCTCTGTGAGCTGAAGGCCTGCCTGGTCTACATAGTAAGTTCCAAAACAGCCAGGGCTACATAGAGCCAGGGCTCAAAAAACCAAAAACCAAGGATGGGGAGGGGGAAGAACTGCTTGCTGCAAGATGGCCTCTGACCCTCATACTCATGCTGCGGCATGCATCAGATAAATAAATAAATAAATAAATAAATAAATAAATAAGTTTCCTGCAGATATGCAGATGAACCCTTCTACCACACAGACTCCAGCTCCAGCCATCTCACATCATTTGGATTCCTGGTGGGTTTTTTTTTCCTCCGATATCCTGATAGCCACAAACTAGGTTCTCCTTTTTTTTTTTTTTTTTGGTTTTTTGAGACAGGGTTTTTCTGTGTAGCCCTGGCTGTCCTGGAACTCAGAAATCTGCCTGCCTCTGCCTCCCAAGTGCTGGGATTAAAGGCATGCCCAGCTTTCCTGGCTTTTTTAAAGGTAGGTTTTCATTATGTTGCCCTGGCTGTCCTGGAACTAACTCTGTAGACCAGGCTGGCCTCACAAAGATCTGTCTCCCAAGTGCTGGGACTAAAGGCTTGGACCACCACTGCCCGGCAAAGTAGGTTCTCCTTGAGAGGCCGAGGGGCACTCTTATGTTAAGTACCTGTTATTAGTGTGTAGATATCCCACACATACGAAATGTCTGGTCTTGTGGTTGTGTGTGTGTTTAGAGGCTGTTTAAAGGCCTATAGGCACACCCATACATGAGGGGCGCTCTGTGTGTGGGGGTGCACTTGTGTATGTGTGCATGTGCATGAAGAGACCAGAGGCTGGATGCCCTCCATGACTGTTCTCCTCCCGATGCATTGGGGTAGGATGTCTCATTTGAACCCAGAGTTCACTGATTTGAGCTAGCTTGCTGCAGAGGATCCATGCCCTCCCCATACACGGAAGCAGGCTAGCCAACAAGTCCACTAAACTATGTGGGTTGTGGGGTCAAGTTCCACCCTGGTACTTATGTAGCAGGCGTTTTACTCCATGAGCATTTTCACAGTCACCATTCCTCTCCTCTCCAGGACAGAGAGAGAGAGAGAGAGACAGAGACAGAGACAGAGAGAGAGAGGTGGACAGAGACTCGTACAATTCAGCATGACCTTGAACTTTCTGGTCCTTCTGCTTCTGTCTCCAGAGGGCTGGGATGACAGGTGTGAACTAGCTTAAGTGGTGCTCTGTGTGTGTGTGTTTGTGTGTGTGTGTGTGTGTGCGCGCGCGCACGTGCGTGCATGTGAAATCTAGAGCTTCATGCTAGGAAAGCTTTCTACCCACTGAAACAAATTCCCAGACCTTGTTTCACTTCTTATTTTGAGACAGATTTTCATTCTTGGTCTTCCTGCCTTAGCCTCCCAAGCAGCTAAAGTTTACAGGCCTCTGCTGGGTCCAGCAATGTTTGAGAAAAATTTGCTTTTTCTAGTGTCTGCCTTATATCAAATCCTTGGACAAAAGTAGTTAGGGGTGAAAGTGTTCATTTACTCACAGCTCCAGGGTATGGTCCATGCAGCAGCAGCAGGAAGTCAGGTGACCAGAGCTTGTAGGTACTGATTGTGCCGAATCCCTAGTTAGAGACACACAGAGAGAAATGCAATTATGGGCTCAGCTGGCTTCCTTCACTTTTGGACAGTTCAGGGAATGGTGCTGCCCAGAGTGGGCTGGGTCTTCTCATCCCAATTAATGTAATCAAGATAGCCTCCCACAGACACCAACAGACCAGCCTAATCTAGACAACTCCTCATTGAGATTTGCTTCCTATGTGAACTAGACTATACCAAGTTCACAATCAAAACTGACACCACACCCACGGAAATGAAGATAACCCTTCTGTATTTTCTTCCAAAACTTTACTGTCCAGAATTCCTCAGGAGCCAGCCGCTGACCTGGAGTTTACCAAGTAGGCTCGCCTGGCTGGCTAGTGCGCTGCAGGCTGTCCTCCCTAGAGAGGCAGGAGAGGAGAGAGGAAAACAAAAAACAAAACAAAAAAAATTTAAAAAAAAGAAGAAAGAAAGAAGGAGAGAAAGAAAGAAAGAGAAAAAAGAAGAAAAAAGAATAGATGGAGAATCCAAGCCATCAAGGGGTTAGAGTACCAAGGGGTAGGGGTGTTGGGAGTATAGCATGCCCGGAGGGTCCCCCGGAGTTCTTTGAGCGTTTGTACATCTTGTTCTACCAGCCCAGATTCATTGACATAGAAGCAGCATTCCTCCCCCAGTAAAACACAAATCTCCCCATGTTCAGCAGTCATCAAGTCTAGCACTGAGATACAGGCATGTACAGCATTACTTTTTCTTAGCTTTTTCTTCTTTTAAAGACTATCTTTTATTTATTCCCTGACAATTCCATGCATGTATGCAACATATCTTGTTCATGCCCACTCCCAACTTCCCTGCCCACTTTCCCAGAAATGCCCCCAAAACATTTCCTTTCCACCTTTATGTTCTTTCCTGTCCCACTCCCAACCTCCCGCCCCCAGAAACAAATCAGCGCTTTCTGTTGACCTTGTTTGGGTCTTGTGTAGGTAACTGCGCCTATAGTAAGCTCCTGAATTCTATGCTGTGTCACGACCAGAGGCCAGAGTGTCACAGTTTCCTCCCCATCCTCTGTCTTTATGTCCTCTCCTGCGATGAGCCCCCTTGTGTGGGAGCTGGGTCAGGAGGTTTGAGACAGATGCTCCATTTAGGGCGGAACACTCGGTCACTATGCTCAGCATTTTGCACAGATACGAGTTTGTAACTGCTGCACACTGCAGAGAATGCTTCTGTGGACAAGGTTGAGAGCCGCAATGATCTATGGGTAAAAAGGCAGGCAGTTTGACAACTTGTCCATTCAACAGCGCTACAGTGGTAGGCTGCCCCCTAGGGGCCATGATCTCCCACACCAAGGGCTTCTGACCAGGTTTACAGGAACCAAACAGGCAGGAGTTCCCTTCTGGGTAGTAGTCTTCAAATCCGACAGAAAATGGTTGATTACCTCCGTACCGTAGTTCCACTATTACACCAGTGGCTATAGCTTGCTTGGCAGGCTAGTAGGATTCAGCACTGATGTCATCCATGCTTTTTTTTTTTTTTTTTTTTTTTTTAAATTCTGGGCATCAAACTCAGGTCCTCACGCTTGGATACAAACACTTTGCCCACCGACATGTCTTCCTGGATCCCGGAGGATTGAATTTGTATATAATGTGCGGTAGAAGCCACTTCCGCTCTTCCCCACTGTGAGCCAGTCCAAATGAATCAGCTCCATATAGTCTCTGTGACCAAATGCTGGGTGACTTTGGGAAAGATTCTCAGCATCTCTGTGCTTCTAAGCCCTCGCTTTTTTGTTTTTGTTTTTGTTTGTTTGTTTGTTTTTTCTTGTTTAGTTTGCTGTTCTGGGAAATGAATATAGAGCCTTGTGCACGATGGGAAAGCATTTGATCACTGTCGCTGCAGTCCCAGCCTCATTGACCCATTTTTAAAATGGGGATTACTGCTGCATGCCTTTAGTTCCAGTACTTAGAGTCAGAGGCGGGTACATCTCTGTGAATTCAAGGGCAGCCTGATCTACATGGAGAGTTCTAGCCTTAGCAGAACTACACAGTGAAACACTGACTCAAAAAGGAGATGGCTCAATCAGTAAAGTGCTTATCATGCAAGCATGAGAACCTGAGATACCACGGTGTGCACTGTGTCCTGAGGGATGCAGAGACAGAAGGGTCTGTGGGACCTCTGGCAGCCAGCCAAATTGATGAGCTCTATATTTAATGAGGAACCCTCTGTCCAAACACATTGAAGCCAGGTAGTAGTGGTGTACACACTCCTTTAATCCCAGCATTCTGGAGGCAGAGGCAGGCAGATCTCTGAGTTCGATGCCAGTCTGGTCTACAGAGAAGTTGCAGGGTAGCAACTACACAGGACTACACAGAGAAACCCTGTCTAGAAACCTGGCAAAAAAAAAACAAAACAAAACAAACCATATAAGTTGGACGCCCATAGAGGAAGACACCTGGCCTATCTACCTGAGCAAAGCGTACGTGTGCATCCACACTCACGCGTGAACATGCACACACACAAGAGCTGGCGTTGGTGCTGTCTTAAAGAGAAGGTCTGTGGAGGGTGATGAAGGGGTGAGAAGCCATAAGCTCTAGTTTCTGTGGGTCCATTAGGGCCAAGCCTAGGCTGTGAGATGAAGCTAGAATCTTTGCTGTGTGTATATTAGTCAGGGTTCTCCAGAGGAACACAACTGATAGAATATATATATTCATATAATATATATATTATATATATCAGAATGAATATATATATATATATTCATTCATATTCATTTACTTAGGTTTATCAGGGTGGCTTACAGGCTGTGGTCCAGCTAGTCCAACAATGGCTATATACCAATGGAAAGTCCAAGAATCTAGAATTTGTTCAGTCTGTGAGGCTGGATGTCTCAGCTGGTCTTCACAGTGTATGCTGGAATCCCAAAGAAGTAGCTCTAATGCCATTTAAGGACTGGACTTGCTATCAAGAGAGAGGACAAATGGGCAAAGAGCAGGACAAAATCTGCCTTCTTTTTATGTCCTTTTTGAATGTGTGGCTCAGATTAAAGGTGGATCTTCCCATCTCAAAGGATCTGGATTAAAAGTGAATTAAGAAAAAAAAAAATCAGGTTGGAGAGATGGCTCAGCAGTTAAGAGCACTGACTACTCTGCCAGAGGCCCTGAGTTCAATTCCCAGCAACCACATGGTGGCTCACAACCATCTGTAATGGGATCCAATGCCCTCTTCTGGTGTGTCTGAAGACAGCTACAGTGTACTCATATAAAATAAATAAATAAATAAATAAATAAATAAATAAATAAATAAATATTTAAAAGAGAAAAAAATCCCCCACAGGTGTACCTGGTCTCTTGAATTTTAGTTAATTCCAGATGTGGTCAAGTTGACAACCAAGAAGATGCTGTATACACAGAATTTACATCATCATGTGTAAAGATAGATGCTGTATACACAGCATTTACATCACCATGTGTAAAGATAAGAAAGTTTGTTAAGTTTATGGCAGCCGTGAGGCTTCATCCTAGTGCTTGGGTGTAGAAGCAGGAGGATTGTTGCAAGTTCAAAACCAGTGAGGGCTATGTAGCCAGTTCCAGGAGGGGTAAGACTTCACAGTGAAACCCTGTAAAAAGAGGCTGGGATGTAGCTCAGTGGGTAGAGCTTTGCCTAGCTTGCACAAAGCCCTGGGTTTCAGCCCCAGCACTGAATAGATTAGGGGTAGTGGTGCAGACCTATTATCCTCAACTCAGGAGTTGGAGGCAAGAAAATCAGGAGTTCAGGGTCAACCTTCCTGGGCTGCATAGTGATTTCAAGGCCAGCCTAGGTTATGAGACTCTGTCTCAAAAAATCAAATACAAGTAAAGCTGTTTCATACAGACATGGAACACATACCCTGAAGTAGCCTGCAGACATATGGAACCAGCGTCCCCATCCAGTCGGGGGACGGGCTGATGTTCCTCACTTTGTTCTCCTTTTCTGCTGCCCCCCACCATCAATTCTAAGACTTTACCTTCCCTGACTCTATGGACTTGCCTTTCCCTGGACATTTTATATAAATGGATCATAAACTCTATGGCTGCTTCTCTCCAGCTTCTTTTCCTTAGAACATAGCTTGTGTGGTCAAGGCAGGCTGGAGTGGGCATTGAGAGTCCCTCCTGCTGGGCTGGACATCACTTAGATCAGTGTGCCAGGACGGCTGGTACCAGAACGGCTGGCTTACTTGTTACTGGAAACCCAGTGCTATGAATGTCACCTGTGTGTCTTTCTGCAAACTCAGCCTTTGCTCTAGGGTAGATGGATCCTTGGGTTCTCTGACAAGTTCCTACTTACCTTCTCATAAGTTACAAAGCTCGGAGCAGTGGAAACATTTTATAGTCCTGGTGGCAGAGTTATGGGTACCATACACCAAATTCTCACAGATGCTTAATATTCTTTTTTAGTTAGGGTCTCCAATTCACTATAGAGCTGCATTATGTAGCTGAGGCTGGTCTTGAACTCTTGATTCTCCTGCCTCTATCTCCCTCTTTCTATCTATATCTGGGATTATAGTATGTCTATCCCTGGTTTATGCAGTGTTGGGGATGAAATTCAGGGCTTCATGCATTCAGGGAAGCATTTTACTAATAGAGACAGACAGCCCAGCCTTGATACTCCTGTGTGTGTGTGTGTGTATGTGTGTGTGTGTGCACGAATGTCCACTTGTGTGCATGGGTACACATGTGTGTGGAGGCCCTAGGTTGATCGTGGGTGTCTTCTTCAATCACTTCTCTATTCCATTATTGTCATCACTATTATTACTATTATTATTATTATTTCAGACAGTCTCTCTTTAAACCTAAGACTCACTGATCCAGCAAGGCTGCCTGGAGACTGAGAACTAGGGGTCTTCCCGTCTCTTTTTCCCATTCCCAGGACAAAGATTACAGACATGGCCCAACATATGAAGTTTGCAAACACGTTATGAACTGATCCTCTACCCAGCCTCTCAGATAATCTCTTTTTTTCAAAAAAATATTTATTATTTTATGCATATGAAGTACACTGTCACTGTCTTCAGACACACACGTATGTGGAGGCATCAGATGCCATTATAGATGGTTGTGAGCCACCATGTGGTTGCTGGGAATTGAACTCAGGACCTCTGGAAGAGCAGTCAATGCTCTTAACTGCTGAGCCGTCTCTTAGCCCCTTAGATACTCGTTTTTAAAGTATTTATTTTTATGTGTGTGCCTGATTGTACAGAGGTGTACCACATAAGTACAGGAACCCCAGAAATCCAGGAAAGGGCATTGGATCCCCTGGTGCTGGAGTTACAGGTGGTTGAGAGCTGACACATGGTGCTGAGACTGAACCTAGGTAACCTGGAAGAGCAGCCAGAGCTCTACAGAGATTCTCTCCAGCCCCTCTGACACTTTCTAATGAGGACAATTGTAGTGGGTAACATGAATTGTTTGTCCCATGAAATACAGAGGCTGGGTGCCTGAGAAGCAGGTCAAAGTGGTGTGGACCCTGGGTGGAGATTGGACCACAAATAAACCTTGGTCAGAGACACTTAGTCAACCAGTGAAGAACAATTAGATTCTTACTGGTGACACATGCCTATCATTCCAGCTTCAGGAGGTAGAAGCAGGAGAATCAGGAGTTCAAGGTCATCCTTGGCTACACAGGCCAGCCTGGGCTACATTAGACACTGTGTAAACAAAAGGAGGGGCTAGACATGTGTCCCAATAGTGCTTGCCTAGCATGCATGAGACTTTGGACTTGATCCCCAGCATTGAAGTACAATATCTGATAAGTAAATAGTTAAATAAGGTAAAGAGAGATGGTGCTAAGGGCTCTAACTTCAGGAAATGGTCAAGGAAGTTTCTTCAGGTAATATTCATGCCATATTGGAGCGAGGGTTATGACTCTGAAACACATGCATGTGCCTAGCATGTATGAGGCCCTGACTCCCATCCCCAGCACAGAAAACAAGCAAACACAAGTAAAAATAAACACCAAAATGTCATTCAGACCTGGGGACACGGCTTGCTGCGCAAGCGTGAAGACTTGAGATGTCCTGGGTTCATTTTAATGCTGGGCAGGTGACCCAAACATCTAAGAGTCAGAGACAAGGAGCTGTCTGGCGTCTAGATTGGCAAGTTCTTGTTTGACTGAGAGGCTCTGATTCAATAAAGTCGAGAGCAATAGAAGATGACACCTGATATCGATATGGGCAGGTGCATCCCCCACATCTTATACCTTCTCCCACATGCAAACACACACGTTCATGCTCCAATCACTCGGGGTCGGAGCAGGGAAGCAAAGGAACAGGTAGAGAGTCAGAAAGGATAGCTAATGCTCTCTCCTGGCTCCCACACAAGTTCCAGGACCTACATTGGAGAAGAGACAAGAAACTCCCACAGGTTGTTCTCTGATTTCTGTGCCCCACCAGAAACATGTAAGTAAGTAAGTAAGTAAGTAAGTAAGTAAGTAAGTAAGTAAGTAAATGTAATTAGAAAAACTGAAAAAGAAAAAAAAAACAGTCCAGCAGAAAGAAAGGGAAACAATAGCCCCCACTTCTCCTCTGTCTCTGTCTGTTCCTTCCCAATACTTAGATTTAATAAGAAGCCAGTGGGCAAAGAGGTCTAGGAAATATAGTTTAATGGAGGACAGGGCATGTTGCTTACCCCCACCAGGACAGAGATTAAGTGAAAGATGCAAGCAGGCCACCTGGATTTCTTTGGTAAAATGTTTGTCAGCGACCAGGGACAGCAAATTCGAAGGTCCCTGCAGGGGGACAGGAAAGGGGATAAGATAAATAAATGTACACAGGGAGAAAGGAAGGTGGAAAGATCTGGATATTTAGGATAGAGAAGGCAGAGAGGGAGCCACAGAACTAGGAAATGATAAAGCATTTCAAGAAGGGAATGAATATGGAAATTAGAAAGTTATTAAATTGTGTGTGTGTGTGTGTGTGTGTGTGCACGCGTGTGAGAGCTGTGGCAAGCATGTGGAGAGTAGGTGCTAACTGAAGGGAATCAGTTCTCTCCTTCTATCATATGAGCCCTGTTGGACACACTCAGGATTTCGGTCTTTTATCTTTGTCTGCTGGGCAATCTTGCCAGCCCAAGAAGGCTATTGCCATCTTTAGTGAGAAGATTTTGGGGTGCATGGAGGAGAGAGAAGAGGAGTGCCTTGTAAGTGCTCCCAGTCCTTTCAGAGCCTGGTTGTATGAGCTAGGCCTGTTTCTGAGCACCCATGGTGAGGAGGTGAGAATGTCTGTCATAGTGGAGGCTCACCACAGCCCAGTGATCTTAGGGTCTGATGTCAGATAGATCTGGTTGTAAACCGCAGTAGGGGCCTCCTTTCTTGACAAAACAGCGCGTTCCAGCCCAAGTGGTCTATGCTTGCCCCAGATCCTCTGCACTGCTCTTCTCCCACCGTTTGAAAATCTCCTGGTACTGAAATGGCTCCTTACTTCACCATATGGTGTGGCTTAAAAGTTACCTTCTCTGGTCACCGTGTTTAAAGGCCTACCTGAATACATGACTCAATAGAATATGTGCCATCCAAGTATGAATTCAGATCCCCGATACCTAAATCAGAAGTCAGATGTGTCATGCCTGCACTCCATCGCTGGGGAGGCTGAGACAGGCTCTCTGGGGCCCATCTGGCCAGCTTAGCCAAATCAGGGAGCTCCAAGCTCAGTGAGAGACCTTGTCAAATACTAAGGTGCAGGCGGGTGTGGTAGCCCATGCCTTTAGCCTGAGCCAGAGCTCCACAGTGAGAGTGTGTCTCAAAACTAACTTACTAAAAAGACTAAATAAAATCAACTATCTAATAATCAGAGAGACACTGAGGAAGACACACCACGTTCCCTCTGGCTTCTTCACGTACACACACACACACACACACACACACACACACACACACACACGTCTTTAGTCTCCACCCACTCCTTTCTGATACCTACTTGTACTTTCCTTCCTTTGTTTTCTATGTCACTCAAATTTCTTTTTATACATATTTAATGCTCTAATGAGGTGGGATGGGTGATTATATGGCTACAGCCTTCAAGTGGAGGTCAGAGGACACTTTGGGGGAGTCATTAGTTATTACCTTTCTTCTGGTGGATCTTAGAGATCCAACTCAGGTTGCCACCGCTCTTCCCCTCCCCATCCCCCCACCCCCCCCACCCCACCCCCGTCGTCTTTTTTGATGTTGGTGGGGATGGAGCCTGGGGCTTCAGAGATGCTGGGCAAGCGTCCACCATTGAGCTACATCTCCAGCCCTTCCTCAAGTCCTTGCTGTCTCCATAATGCAGCGTTCTTAAGCTTTGATCCGTAGTTGAGCGGCAGGCTACCTCCAGCCTCTTCCACATACCTGACCCATCAGGTCCCCAGAACCACTTTACAGATGAGAAAACTGAGACAGACCGGAATAGCTATTGCTGGAGGTTACATAGGGGCAGAACCTGCTTCGCAATGGAGTCGAGACAGTTCAGGACCCCACAGCACCCTGATGTTGGGTGCTTCCGGCTCTGCAAGCGGCGGGCACGGTAAAGGCCTGAGTCATCGCCGCCTCCAGACGGCGGCGGCCGCCGGCCGAGGGCGACGGCGGCGGCGGCGGGAGGTGATGCGGGGACGCCAGGAGGGGGCGTGAGTGCAAAACCGAAGAGAGGCGACCGCGCGGCCGCTGGCTGCGCTTTCCAACCTTCCTCACCAGGGGACCAGCCCAGTGCAGGTCCCTGGGGGCTGGAGGGGACCCGAGGTATAAGTTCCCCGCCTCCCACCCCAAGTTTTAGTTGTGAGTCAAACCGTGCGTTGGGACTTGTCTGCAGAAGGAACTGTCTGGGTTTGCGACAGTCCCGAGTGGCGCCGCCGCCCTCGGATGCGCAGGGGAAACCCTCCCACTCCCCAAGTCACCCGCACTCCAGAGTCTGTACCGCCATCCTGGGCTTCCCTTGTCCCGAATCCACAGAGGGATCCCCTTCAGAATGATCTGGGGACCAGGAAAGCCTGGAGAAAAGAGTCTCGGAGCTCGGGAGAGCACCGAAGTCCGCCCCGCACTGCTCTCAGTGTGTCGCAGGCTCGGGACCCGGCTCTGCACCCGACCAAGCAGGTGGGTGGAGACATCCGACTTCCACCCCGTCAGTTTTGGGTGGAAGGTGAGGGCTGAATATTTTTCGGCCTGAAGCCTAAGGGTTTAGGAGAGGGGATGTTTCGTTCAGGGGAGCCTAGGGATCACCACTAGGATACAGAGGGGACTTGAGCGAGGATGGAGGATGTAGCTGGGGGGCGGGGCCGGGGATGCCGCGGCGGCGGGAGGTGAGGGGGGAGGTGGCGAGGGTGTCGCTGACAGGGGATGTCTCCACTTCTGCAGGTGGGGCAAGGTCCGCCAGAGACTCTGCGGGGAAGTGGGGGGCGGGGTGGGTGCACCCTTGTTCTTCCCCCAGCCCCGCTGGCTCTAGGGCCGGAGCCGTGACGTCACGGCGGCTGGAAGTGCCCGGCGGTGGCGCGGGAGGGGGTGGCCGAGCCGGCGCCTTATAAAGCTGAGCCCGCGAGGCGCGCGGAGCCGCAGCCGCGCGCGTCCCCAGTGTCACCCCATCCCCATCCCACCGGCCACCGCCCCCTTGGACCCTGTCATCTCTCCATCAGGACCCCCCCTCCACCCCTCTGGGGTGGGTAAGCGACAGCTTGAGTGCTGAGCAAAAGGGACTGAACACCTGCTTTTTTGGGGTGGTGGCGCGGGGCATGAGGCGAGGGGCGCGATGTCGGTGCCGCTGCTCAAGATCGGGGCGGTGCTGAGCACCATGGCCATGGTCACTAACTGGATGTCGCAGACGCTGCCCTCGCTCGTGGGACTCAACAGCACCGTGTCCCGCGCGGGCTCCTCGGAGAAAATCGTGAGTGGCCAGCCGGCTGGGGGGCGCTCCGGTTGGGGGGGGCGTGGTGCCCGTAGACCCCGCGGCAGCTTCTAGGTCAGGGACCCTCACAGCCCCAAAGTGACAGAATCCTGGGTACAAGCGGGGATGTCATCTCGAGGGGACGTGGTCTCTTGGGGGTCCTGGGCTAGACCCCGAGGCACAAGGGAGCCTCGCGCCCAGCATAGGTCTGGGTTTGATGATCGCATTTGCTGGGCTAGAGTCCTCTCCGAGGGGATCTGCTAGTGCCACCGGGGTATCAAGCTGGCTTCAGCCCCAGGCGGAGGCGGCAGGGCTGCGGAATTGAACCAGATCCCGGCAGAGTGGGGCGGAGCTGGGCGGTTTGGGGGAGCCAAGAGGGTGTTCTGCTACGTTGGAGTGATTAGGGGACATCTCTAAGTCTCCGTATATCTTCAGCCTGTGGGACTCTGGCTGTCTCTAAGTGTCACTGAGTAGTGTTCTCTCTCTTTCTCTGAGTCTCTCCCCCCTCCCTTCTATTTTTGTCTTTCTTTCTGACTTAGTGTTTCTTTTTTTCTTTTTCTTTTTCTTTTTTTGCCTGGCTCTCTCTTTCCCCTGCACCTGGTACCAGCGTCTCTCTTCCCATGATTTGTCTCCTGGAGTACTGAATATTGATCTCCCTAACTCCTCACCTTTGGAGATGGAGGGGTGGGGGTGGGGCTCGACCCCTGGGCAGAAGCTCCTCAGCCTCCCTTCTGTTTTTATCATCCGCCGGCTTTCCTCCCCTGCTGGTAGTTCCCAGGGAGGGAGGGGGGCATCATGATGGCTCTGTCCTGTTGACAGGGGAAGATGCTCTTCTATTGAAAACTTCCCTCATGCCCTGTTCCCGTCCCTATGGGAGCCCCTCTGATCTTCAGTCTGTTTGTGGGACTTCCCTCAATTCCACCCATCTGACCCTATCTCTTCTTCCCTTTCATATTGTTACAATCTCGACAGCCCCTTATGCATCTGTAATAACTCCTCTCCTCCTGGCCAAAAAAGGACTTTGCTCCCAAAAGCTACAGCTGCGGGATGTAAAGGGGTGGGGACAGCAGTTCACTGAGTCCAAGGCATGCCCCCCCACTCCCCCCTCGCACCCCCCCCCCCCAGGGTACTTGACACAAAAGCAAGCTTTCAGCCCAGGTCCTCAGACTTGCAGTTCTTTGAAACATGGTGTCTTTTTTGTGTGTCTGTGACATCAAGTGTCATTGTTTAGGTATGTCTTGTTGTGTCTGTCTGAGCCTGTGGTTTGGGGGTTTGGTGTGGTCAGTGAAGAGAAACTATACTATGTCTCTGACATAGGGGTGCAGGTGTAGTGTTCTCCCCAATGTGGGTGTGTTCTCCCCAGTGTGGGTGTGTCCTTGTGTGGTTGTTTATGGATGGACATGTGTCTGCAGGTTTTTACCCCTGACTATGGGTGTGGGTTCATTCTGTGTAGTGAGTTTGAATGCACAGGTGTGACAATGCTTTCTGAGTGTTGCTATCCCAGGGGGGACATTGATAGTGTCATTGAAGTCAGAAGCCACATTCACCTTTCCTGTCTGAGTGGGAGTCTGTGTGAGTGCTGTGTACTGTGTGAAAGTATCTGCGTACACAAGAGTCTTATAGAGTATGTCAGAGTGTCTGAGTTATGATTTTTGTTTATGTTTTACACATGCTGTGTGTGCACACATGCATGCATGCCATAGTGCACATGTGAAGGTCAGAGGACAACTTGCAGGAGTCAGTTCTTTTCTTCCACCATCTGGATCTGACGGGTCCAGCTCAGGTCTCCAGGGTTAGTGGCAAATGACTTAACTGGGACTTGAGTTATGATTTTGTGTGTTGATACTTTGAATTTTTTATGTGTGTGTTTATATATGCACATGTTTATGTATGTTTAGCTGGTATATGTGTGTATCACTTTTTATGAATTGTATGTTTCTATAAGCTGGGGGTGGTGGTGATGGTGTTTGAACCCAGACAGACCTGGCTCCTTCATAGCTAACAGTACCATGGTGTAGAATTCCCCTGTGCCTAACTGCTGAGGCCCCCAGTTCTCTCATCGCTACCCCAGCCTACAGGCTTCCCTGAGTTGCCAAAGTGCTCTGCAGCATGAGCTGCTAGATCTGTTAGGGTGAAGCCTTGGGGGGAGGGGCTGTGGCTCGAGGATGCACAACATGGGTCTTGGAGTTGGGAGACTCCTAACTACTGCAATCCCAGCAATTGGGAGGGTGAGGCAGGGGAGTAGCCACAAGTTCCAGGTGGAGCCTGGAGGGTTAGCTTAGCATGAAGAGCACCAGCTATTCTTGTAGAGGACCCAAGTTCAGTCAGTTACCAGCACCCATTTGGTAGCTCACAGTTGTCTGCAATTCCAATTCCAGGGACACCAATAGCTGCTTCTGACCCTTGAGAGCACTAGGCTGCATGTGGTGCACAACCACGCATGTAGACAATGCATCTATAATGCATCTACAAAAATGAAAGGAGAGAAAAATAAAAAATAAAGGTTATTTAGGTCTGTATAGAATCTAGACTCCTCTGAGTTGTTCAACTCTGGCATCCCAAGTTACTGAGAAAGTTAGTAATAAGTCCTGTGTCACAGAACTGCAGGCAACAGAGACCTCTGTAGATTCCCCATCTGTCTATCCACCCATCTACTCTTTGTCCACTCATATGTCCATCCATCCATCCATCCATCCATCCATCCATCCATCCATCCACCTGTCCATTCTTTGTCCTTCCATCCATTCACCCATCCATCCATCCATCCGTCCGTCCGTCCTTCTGTCCATCCATTCATCCACGTATCCACCCAGGCTTCTATCCACCACTACTCATCCACCCATTCATCCTTCTAGCTACTCATCTGCTTTCCTATCCTTCATCCATCTTTCTATTCATCCATTCATCTACCCTTCTATCCATCTTTCCTTCTGTTCATTCATCAGCTAGCCGACCTGCCATCTTTCCTTCCATCCAACCAGAGAGTCATCTGGCATTTTGTAAAACCATCCAACCTTGCATCCATTCTCTGTCCTTCCATCTATCACCCTTCTTTTCTTTCATCCATGTGTTCATTCACTCATCTTTCCATCCCTCCATCATTCCACCTGCCTTTCTCTCTCTCTCTCTCTCTCTCCCTCTCTCTCTCTCTCTCTCTCTCTCTCTCTCTCTCTCTCTCTCACACACACACACACACACACACACACATTCTCCAATCCCTCTTTGCATCCATTATCCACCATCCAACCATCTGTTAGTCTCCTATCCACAAATCTGTACTTTCAACATCTTTCAGCTCATTAATTCATTCCTTTATTCATTAAATTGAATTTATTTAACAAAAGTACCAATTGCCTCTTCTATACAAGTGTGTCTACATTGAAACAAACCTCCCTGCTCTGAGTCTTTCAGAATATATGCTCTGTCAGTGGTAGGATTTAGATTTGGATATGTGTGAGTTTTAATTCTGGCCCCGCAAATTAACGGACCATGTGACCTTGGGGAAAATCATTGAATCTTCCTAAACACCAATTTCCTTATTGGGTAAGGAGAATTCAGAGTCTCTGTTAGACTGGAAGATCCATCCAGAGGCTGGTGTTGGAGCTCAGGGCTAGAGTCCTTGCCTGGTGCTCAGCCTTGTGTTCAATCCCAGCACCGCAAAGACAACCAACAACATCTGCAAGGAAGTCCATGTTTTGCTCATTGCTGCACCCTATGGCCTGGTGTAGCCGAATCACAATGCGTTGTCTGCCATGTAGCTGAATCTGCAATCACATCTTGGATTCTACCTTCAAATGGAAACCAATGGCTGAGTGAACAGTGGGTATCTATTACAGGCCAGCATATAGTGTGTTTACAATGAGGTGTTTTTTTTTTCCCCAAGGGCTAAAGAGATGGCTGAATGGGTACAGCATTTGTCTTGAAAATGTGGAGAGCTGATTTAAACCCCTGAACTCAGTAATGCTGAACTCAGTAGTGCACTGTGTGATAGCAGTACTCCTGAGGAGAGGCGGAGACTGGAGAATCCCTGGGGGGTCGGGGGATCAGCTAATCTGGCAGGTACAGTGGTGAACAAGAGACCTTTTTTCAAACAAGTTAAAGTACAAGGACAGACAGTTGAGGTTGTCCTCTGAGCTCCACATGTGCACCGTAACATGAACGCTCCTGCACATACATGATTATACACACACACACTATCACACTCACATACACACAAAGACACACCAATATTAAATACATTTTTCAAGTTTTTAAATAAATTTGTCTATAAAATGAGAATAATAATTCTTTTTAAAATTACATTTATTAAGCCAGGCAGTGGTGGCACATGCCTTTAATTCCAGCCCTTCGGAGGCAGAGGCAAGTGAATCTCTGAGTTTGAGGCCAGCCTGGTCTACAGAGCAAGTTCCAGGACAGCCAGCATTCTCAGAGAAACCATGTCTTGAAAAACCTACCAAACCAAGCAAGCAAGCAAGCAAGCAAGCAAACAAACAAAACAAAAGCAAAGGTCTATTTATTCAGTTTGTGTCTGCTCCTGGGGTGAATAGCTTCAGAGCACATGTAGAGGTCAGAGGACAAAGTCAGAATTCAAAGCACATGTAGAGGTCAGAGGACAAAGCCGTCTTGCCAGCCCAGGAGTGATCATTCTTATCCCCACTGAACTGTTGTGGGTCATGGAGGCCTGTTCCCATCCCTCATCCATCCATCTTTATAGCCCCAGTGCCTTCTCCCGTCACACCTCACGCCTTTCCCTGCCTCCACTCCTCTAGCCTTTATTTCCTCTGCTCATCCATCCTGTCATCTTTCCACTGCAAGGATCCAGGGGAAAAGACATGAAAACACACAGTTGGTGCTCAGTAATGGGCTATGGGAAAGGAGTGGAACCCTGCGAGAGTAAATGCATACATAGTGGGAATGCCTAAGCTCTGCTCTGGAGTCAGGTGCTGTGCCTCAATGGCATGACAGTGAGCCCAGATGTGGAACGGGTTTCTCTGTGGGTCCTACACCACCCAAGTCTCCCAGTACACAGAAGCAGCATAGCCCTGTATTCATAAACCATCTCTGTGAAGGAGATGAGAGAAGCTCCCCCTCAACCCCCTGTGACTTCCTTTGGCTGGCTCCCAGCCATAAACCATCCCCGGGAGACAGGAGCCTTGAGCCGAATGGCTCCTCACCCAGGGACCATAAATCCAGACTCAGGCTAAAAGCTGACATCTCTGTTGTCAATGGCTGCTGTCATGGAGGGCCTGGAGTGAACTACCCAAATCTTGTATGTTCTGCTCTAATCTGATCCCCCTTCCTCCCCGAGCACATGCCCATGTGTGCATGTACGTGTGCGTGCGTGCCTGCGTGCGTGCGTGCGTGCGTGCGTGTGTGTGTATGTATTTAAGCCATCAGTCATCCTCAGATGTTATTTCTCAGGCACCAACCACATTGTTGTGATTTATTTATTTATTGTTTTTTCTAGATAGGGTTTCTGTGTGTAGCCCTGACTGTCCTGGAACTCTATAGATCTGCCTGCCTCTGCCTCCCCGGTGCAGGAACTAAAGGCATATGCCACCACAACCAACCTGTTTTGTTTTATTTTTATTGTTTTATTATGTTTTAATTTATTCATTGTCTATTTGAACAGCATGTGTGTGGAAATCACAGGACAGCTTGCAGAAGTCAGCTGTGTCCTTCTGCCATGTGTTAGGCTTAACAGCAAGTGTTATTTACCCTGCGTCATTTCACTGGCCCCATGTCCTTCTTTGAAGAGCTGAAGGACAGAAGGGGATATCAATGAAAGGGTTGCATTTGAGGAGGAACTTTTGCCCTCAAGAAGAAAAGGGAGGGTCTTTGGAAATGATCGAGGAGCCAACAGAAGGCTCTTTGGATACTGAAGGCGTCCAGCATCTATGGCTTTTCTTGACAGTTTCACAGGAGTAAGTCCCTAAAACCAGTCTAGAGATGTCCTGCAATGCCATGGTAACCAGCACCCCATCGCTCACCCACTGAGCTCAGATTAGATTTATTTCTTGCTTCTGAGATGTCTCTGTCTTATGCTGGCTTTGGTGGGAGCATTCTGTCCCAGGTGGTCTCCTGAAACCCAAAATGATGGATGCTCTCCAGTCATACCATCATGGAAGCAGGACCCAGAGGAGGGGGCACAGCTCCTGAAACTTTGCCCTGATATGCCACAGATGGCTATTGATCACAGTCCACATGGTCAAAGGAGTCACAGGGCCCATGGGAGAAGCAAAAGAGTATCCAGAGTTGTCTACTGCTCACTCTTCCAAGTCCTCCTCTCAACCCAAATGAGAGTTCTTAGAGACTAGGGGCTGCAGTTGGGGGCTGGGGCTCAGTCAGTAGAGTGCTTGTCTTGCCTTTACAGAGACCCAGATTTCATCTCCCACACTGAATGATGGCACATGACTGGAATCCCAGTACTCAGAGCTAGGGGCAGGAGGATCAGAAGTTCAAGGACATCATCAGTATAGCAAGTTTTAGGCTAGCCTGAGCTATATGAGAACTTGTCTAAAAGGAAGTAAGGAAGGAGAGAAGGAAATAAGGAAGGAGATGTGGAGGGAGTTGAATAGGAAGGAGTGTAGCTGCAAGAGATCCGGGTACTATAATTTTAAGGATTTCTGACCTAGGGAGGGAGAAAGTCTTCACTCATTCTCTTGATTTTGGGCTGAAGATATGGTTCAATAGTATATCACTTACTTAGCATGCACAAGACCCCTGATTCTATCTCCAGTATCACAGCACACTTGCGCGAGCACACATGTGCCCTTGTACATTTCCTACGCTAGACTGACATTCTAAACAGAGTGGTAACCGATATATTGATAACCCTGTGGTAGGTGATTGGAAGTGTTATTATATAAAGAAACAGAACATGGCCAGTGACATTACATGGCTCAGTGGATGAAGGTGTTTGCCACCAAGCTTGATGACCTGAGTTCAACCCCAGGACCTCATGGTAGAAGGAAGGAACCAGTTCCTGCAAGTTGTCCTTTGACCTCCACATGAGCACCATGACATGCACACATTCTTTTTGTTTTGAGGGGCCTCTCTGATTAGTTGACATCTGTGCAAAATCTGAAGGGACTGAAGCAAGATATTCAGGAGAAAAGCATTAGGGTAGAGGGAATGGCAAGAATAAAGATCCTGAGGCAAGAATCTGCTTGAAATGTTGGCAAGACACCGAGAGAGCCAGTGTGACTGGGACAACGAGGGTGTCAGGGAGAGTAAGAGGGAGTGAGAGTGGGTGAAACAGGAGCCACATCACATCCTTAAGCACTGCGTGTACGGTATATGAGTATATATGTGTGCATCTTATGGGGTATGTTTGCCATAATTTGTCTATAGAGTCAGATGATAACTTGTGAGAGTTGTGTGTCTTCTCCAACCACGTGAGTCCTGGGAATTAAACTCAAGTTGTCAGGCTTTGTGCCTTTAGCTGCTGAACTTTCACTGGCATTTAAAGGAGTTTTTGTTGACTATGAAATCCCAGCACTAGCCTAGCAGCCCATAGTAAGTGTTCAAAAAACACTTGATAGGAGACTACACAGATGACAAAATGAGAGGATGTGGAGAGTTCTGGGGAGGTAAGGGAGGAGACTTTACTTGGGGTTAGTGGTTTCCTCCTGAGACTTCTGGGTACGCAAGGCTGGTGCTCAGGATAGCATGGCAAAGGGGACAACACCGTCCAAGTGGAGTAACGGTGGGAGCTGGACCAATGTAAATGCCAGAGAGGTGGAGAGAGAGAGGGATGGCGGAGCCGATCTGCTTTAAGCATGGCTTGGTTATGGGCCACTTGATTATGCTCAGATACCCACGCTGTGAGAGAGTGGGACGAGGACCAACTGCTTTGCGATTGTAAGGGTTCTGAATACCAGGGAGACGGTAAGAGCAAAGAGTATGGCTCAGGGGTGGAGCCCCTGCTTAGATCCCCTCACTGAGGAACTGGAGATGTGTCTCAGTGATTGAGCCCAGACTAGAATCCCCCTGTGTCTTAATTAGTGTTCTATCGCTGTGAAGAGATAGCATGATCAAGGCAACTTATAAGAAAAAGCATTTAATTGAGGGCTTGCTTAGAATTTAAGAGAGTTAGTCTACGATCATCACGATGAGAGGCTCAGTGGTAGGCAGGCAGGCATGGTACTGGAGCAATAGCTGAGAGCTCACGTCTGATCCACAAGGTGCAGGCAGAGAGAACAAGTCCTCCTAGTCCTTCCCAAACAGTTCCAGCAACTGGGGACCAATTATTCAAACATCTGGGCCCACTGGAGGCCTTGTTATTCAAGCCACCATATCCAGTGAGTTGGGCATGGCTCAGTGGTGGAGCCCCCACCTAGAATCTCCCAGTGAAGGGCTGTTGGGGTAGCTCAGAAGCAGAGTAGAGAAACGGAATGCTGGAGGCTCTGAGTTCCATTCCAACCCTGTTTAAAAGGGAGGGTGTCCACAAATGATGATGCAGCTCTATAATCCCGCTCTTGGGCTGGAGCGTAAGTTTAAGCCTAGCCTGGTTACACAGCAAGACCCTGTCTCAAGAGGAGAAGGAAGGAGGGAAGGAAGGGAGGAAAAGGGAAGGGCAGGCTTGCACATTCCAGGGTCTCCATTGTCAGATCTGCAGCCTTTGTGACATGACGTGGCACGCATGGTGACAGAACTATTTCTGGAATGTTGTGGTGACAGAGGAGAGATAATGAGACCATCCCTAGTGTGACTGGGTTTTCTGGAGGTAGCAATGCCTAAATTAAGATTGTTTGTTTGTTTTTGTTTTTTTCTTTTTTTTGTTTTTTTGGTTTTTTTTTTTTGTTTTTGTTCTTGCTTTGCTGGCCTCCAGCATGCCTAGCAAATGCTACACTATGGAGTTCCACCTTCAGCCCTCAAAGTGAGGTGTGTGTGTGTGTGTGTGTGTAGATCTACTCATGCCACAACACACATGTGGAGGTGAAAAGATATCTCCAGTATTGTTCCTTGCATTCCTTTTTGTTTGAGGGATGGTCTCTTTCACCACTGAATATTCTAGAACAGCTGCCCCAAAGGCTTCTGGGGATTCTTCCATCTTCCCCTCCCATTGCACCATAGAAACACTGGGATTACAAATGGACACCACCATGTCCAGGTTTGTGTGTGTTCTGGGGATTTGAACTCAGGTCCTCATGCTTGTACAGCAAGCACTTTGAACCATATCTCCAGCCCATGAACTGAGATTTGAAATCTGGAAGAAATTATCCGAGTGAAGGGGTACCAAGAAGGAAGGCTTAGGAGTGAGGGGCCACCCACCTTTATGTGCACTGAGAGAACTGCAAGCAGAGGCTCTGGGACCTGTGTGGACATCCCTAAGAGCTCAGTGAGGTCTATCTTGATTACCCTCGGATGGGATCCTGGTGCAAGAAACGGAGACTGTTCATGATGAGTTTCAACAGATTCAATAATTAGAAAACCCACCTAGAGCTGCAGAGACGGCATGCATCTGTATTTCTGGCAATGAGAAGGGGGAGGAAGGAGAGTCAGGAGTTTAAGGCTACCCTCAGACACAGGAAGTTGGAGACCAGTCTGGATTACATGAAACCCTATCTCAACAAACAGAAGGGAGGGAGGGAGGGAAGAAAGATAGGAAGGAAGGAGAGGAGGAGGAAGGAAAGGAAGGAGACAGGTAGCTTCAATAGAGCCTGGTAATGTGTTTTTCTGTTTTGTAGGCTCTGCAATAATGAAGCAAACATATACATACCTACCTGGCTGGGGTGGGCTGAGGAGAAGGCAGGGCAGTTTGGGAGCTTGCTGTGAGAGTCTGTGGGGGGGGGAGGGGAAAGGCGACAGTCTGCCTGTGGTCTCTCTTGTCCTCTCTTTGTTTTTCTTTGTGTATACCTCTCTAGGGCCAGAAGCACATACATCTTTATTCACAGACTTGGGAGGCAGAGGCAGGAGGATGTCTGCGAGTTACAAGCTACCTTGCTCTACATAATGAGTTCCAGGCCTGCCAGGGCTACGTAGTGAAACCCCATCGCAAAAATACAAAACAAAATAAAATAGAAAAAGAAAAGAAAGTGGTGGGGGCTGGAGAGATGGCTCAGTGGTTAAGAGCACAGAATGCTCTGCTAGAGGTCCTGAGTTCAATTCCCAGGTGGCTCACAACCATCGGTAATGAGATCTGGTGTCCTTTTCTCATATGTCTGAAGACAGCTACAGTGTACTTATATAAATGCAAATTAATTTAAAATTTTTTAAAAAGAAAAGAAAGTGATATGGGGTGGGAAATTGGAAGTGTACACATGGACACTTCAGGAGGCCACTGTCTCTGCCCATTACCTCCTCTTTAAATAAATAAATAGATAGATAAATAAATAATTTACTTTACATCCCTACCACAGTTTCCCCTCCCTCCTCTCCTCCCAGTCCTTCCCCACCATTGTCTCCTTTTTAAAGAATATGTTTTTATGTGTTTGCTTTAAAAAACCTTTTCTAAGTTTTAAATGTCCTTGAATATTTTATTCATTTATTGTTTTTATGTGTATCACCTGAATGTGCACCACTTATGTGCAGTACCCATGGAGGCCAGAAGAGGGCGGATGCCCCGGAACTGAATTTCAGATGGTTGTGAGGTACCGTGTGAGTAATGGGTACCAATATGTGGTCCTCTGCAGAGTGACAGTGCAGCCAGGCTTGGTGGCACACCCTTTAGTTCCAGTTCTGGGAGGCAAGGCAAAGCCCTCTGTAAGTTTTTGGGCTACAGTGCAAGTTCCAGGCCAGCCTGGGCTACACAGTGAGACCCTGTCTCAGAAACACAAAGCCATAAAACCCCAGAAAGAGCAACAAGTGCTCTTCACGTTGCAACAACTACCCACCCCGTCCACCTCATTTTGAGGCGAGGTCTGCTTTGTGCTCTCTGCACTTTGTGCTCCAGAGAACCGGCCCAGGAACGACAGGATTCCCATCACCACCCCGCACCTAACTGTAGGAGAGGTGGGACTCTGTCCACCTCCACATCTATTTTTTTCTGTGGCTTCTGGAAGCCATCAGGCCTGAACAGTGAGCTCTCTTTCTTACTGAACCATCTTGTTTGTCTACTTTTAAACTTTCTACACCACTGTCGCTCTCTCCTTAGGTCTCTCTCTGTTTTCTTCTTTCCCTCCTTTATCCCCAGGTGTCTGTGTGTTGGTTATCCTGGCCCTGGATGTTTGCTTGAGCTTAAGCAATGCTCCTGCCTCAGCTTCCCAAAGAGTATCTAGGACTATCTGCCCTTGCCATCGAGTCTGTTTCATTGACTGTTTTTCTTTCTTCTTGTCTTCACTGTGTGTCCATTACCCATTGTAAGTTCTTTGTGAATGTTTGTTAACTGACTGTGTGTGACTCTATCTGGGTATGTTTGTGTCTGTTCCTTCCCCTGGGTCTCCAAATCTGGTGTGTCCTGCTTGTATCTCTGCCTTATCTTCATGTGTCTCTTTGGCTTTTTGTCTCTTATTCCTATCTCTGGATATTACTGATCTCTTTCGTGTGTGTGTGTGTGTGTGTGTGTGTGTGTGTAGTAGGCCAAAGGTCAATCTCAGCTGTCACTTCTCAGAACATGTTTATTTGTTTGTTTGTTTGTTTGTTTGTTCTCCCAGACAGGTTTCTCTGTGCAGCCCTGGCTGTCCTGGAACTCACTTTGTAGACCAGACTAGCCTTGAACTCATAGAGATCCACCTGTTTCTGCATCCCCCCACAGGGCTGTTTGTTTTTAAATGACATTTATGTATGTATGTATGTATGTATGCGCATGTATGTATGTCTATGTGTATGTATGTATGTATGCATGTATGTTCATATGTATGTATTTTTATTTGAGGCATGGGGTTGGCTCATGCTTCAATGCACATGTGAAAGTCAGAGGATCATTTGTAGGACTGGGTTCTCTCCATGAGGCCCACAGTGATCAAACTCAGGATTTTAGGCTTGGTGACATGCACCTCTGTTCACTGAGCCATCTTGAAGGCTCGGCCTTGTTTTTTTTGAGACATGTCTTTCTAGTGGCTGCCTGTCTGTGATTGTGTCTCCCTGGGCCCATAGGATCTTGACAGCAGTGGAGGGCGTGGAGATGAGGTGAGAACTCATGGAGGCAGTGTTGGGAAGGAGCTCATGTGTGCCCACGACAGGTGTTGGTTCAGGATGTCTGGGCGCCACCCCCACCTCCTGGACTGTGGCAGTGGTAGGTCAGCCTGAAGGCAGCTGAGCTTCCAATCTCCCCTCCACCCCATGCCCCTCACCCTGGCCTCCCACCGTCCCCGAGGCTGCCCAGCACCGGCTCCAGGATGGAACAGCTGTCTGGCTCCAGCCTCTGAGGCTCATTTTGAACAAGTGAGATGATTGCAGGGAACGATGGGAGGAGGGAGAGGGGAGGAGGGTGACAGGGCCAAAGAGGAATCAGCTTGATTGTCACTGCTGCTGCTGCTGCTGCTGCGGGAGGGAGGGAGGGAGGGAGGGAAGGAGAGAGGGAGGAGGGAGGGAGGGAAAGAGAGAGGGAGGAGGGAGGGAAGGAAGGAGAGAGGGAGGGAGGGAGGGTAGCAGGTGGGGTAGTGTGTGCCCAGGAGATGAGAAGGCCAGGCAAGCAAGGCAGGAAAAGGCAGGGGGACATTTGTCTGCCCATACTGCCAGTCCATCTGTCCCTACTTCTGGTCCTCCCTCTTTGCAGTTTCCCTGCCTGTGTCTCTCCCTGTGATTTGAAGCGGAGTCTGTCTCCATCTCTGTCTCTACCAGTCCCCACCTTCCTCCTGACATCTCTCTCCACCTGGATTTCCTCACATCTCTGAGCCTGGCCCCCGCCTGGCCCTGGACACAACTGTCCTTACCAGAGGCAGGGCCAAGATACAAGGCAGCTCCCTGTCCTTATTTTCGCCACACTCCAGCACTCAGACACATAGACAGCACGGTTCCCAGGAAACCGATGAACCGTGACCTTCAATACAGGGGTATTTGCAGAGATATCTCAATTAGGACTAATTAATTAAGCAAGCCACTTGGCCTGCCCTCTTCCCAACCCTGCAGTCCTTCTCAGCCTCCCAGGAGGAGCCAGCCAGTGAGTGCTTGGCAGAGAGTCCAGCTCTGACTGCCCGGATGTCTGCTTTATCATAGCCTGCTCCTGGCTACCTCATCAATCCATCCAGAAAGACGCAGGCACAGGCCTTTAATCCTTGCACCTAGGAGGCAGAGGCAGGAAGGATTTCAGTGAGTTCCAAGTCAGCCTGGGCTACACAGTGAGGCCTTGTCTAAAAAGTAAAAACAGAAACACAGACCAGAAAGGCAAAGTGACCGTGGGAGGATGCCTGACCCACCCATCCCCAGAGAACACGGATGTGAATACAGTGTCGCCTGGCATGCGTGAGGCTCTAGGACACATTGAGGTGTTCAGAGTGTGCCACTCATTTGGGGAATGTCTGTGCAATGCCAGGTGTGTCAGTGCTATGAGATACAGCTGGGGATGGATGCAGCTTGGCGTGGTAGTCACGCTCTGTGGAGTCCTTGTGTTGTTCTAAGACAGGGTCACTCACGTCTGCAGCTGCCTGCAACCAAAGAGGAGCTTGAATTCCAGTCTCTGACTCTGGAGTAGCTAGATGATAGCCTGTGCTCCCTATCATCCCATTTTAGGTGGTGCTGGGGATCGAACCCAGGGCCTCTAGCATGCTAGGCCAATCTTTTATCCACTGAGCCACACCACCATCTAGTTGCATATTCCTGTACTTGCAGACAAAGTATCTTCCACCAAGGGTATAACAGGGCAGGCAGAGACACGGCACCATCTATAGCTTCTAGAAGGTGCAGCAAGGGATGGTAACTAAATGAAGTGGATAAATCCCTCAGCACACGCCCTGCTCTGCCCTCACTGTGGGTCAGGAGGACTGAGCTGCAGTTTTCCTTTTTCCTTATGTGTGTTGTATATGATCCCCCCTCTGTGTGTGTGTGTGTGTGTGTAGGACAATGTCATCATCATCACCTCATTGTCATTGTGATATCATCACCACCACCACTACCATCATCATCATCATCATGACAAGGTTTTGTTATGTAAATCTGGCTGGCCTAGAAGTCACTATGTAGATGGGACTGGTCTTGGATACATCTGTTTCTGCCTTCTGAGCACTGGATTAAGTTGTGTGCCACCACGGCCAGATCTACCTTATTTTTTGAGACAGAGTCTCTCATTGAACTTGAAACTCATCTTTTGACTAGACTGACCAGCTAGGGTGTCCCAGAACCATCCTGACTCTGCACCCCATCACTAAGGTTACAGATGCTCATCTCCACATCTGGCTTTTACACGGGTGCTGGGAATTTGACTTCAGCTCCTCATGCATGCACAGCAAGCACTTTCCCCCTGGACCTACAGCTTTAACCATCTTGACTCTGCTCCCCAAGTTCATCTCCTTACCCTGGTGCATTGGGCATATGTTGGCTAGTTTCCTTCTTGCTGAGACCACATACCCAATAAGAAGCAATTTCTGGGAAATGAGTGCTTGTTTTCTTTTTTTCTGTTATGTGATAAAATGTTCTAAGAAAGGTAACTTAAGGGAGAAAGGGTTTCTTTTGACCCACTGTTCCTGTGTACTGTCCTTCATAACGGGGTTGGAAGCAGCAGGTCACATCGCGCCCAGAGCTAGGAGGCAGACAGTGATGAGAGATCGTACACTGCTGCTCACCTCCCTTTCCACTCACATTCCAGAATCACAGCCTAGAAATGGCCCCACACAGTGGGCAGGGTCTTGCCACAATGCCATCAAAATAATCCCACGCAGACATGCTCAGAGACTTTTCTCCCAGAAGATTCTAAACTGTGTCAAGTTGACAGTTATCATTAGTTATCAAAAAGACTTATTTGAGCTTCAGGTTTGGGAGGATAGGCATGATTGTGGGAGACTGAGGTGGCTGGTCACACTGAATCCCTGAAGTAAGAAAGCAGACATTGATTATAAAATCTTGAAGTCTGGGTTGGAAAGATAGTTACTCAGTATAGAGCTTGGTACACATGTGTGAGGCCCTGAGTTCTAACCTCAACCCATGTCAAATGTCCGGTGCAGGTGGCTTGTGCTTGTAGCTTCAGTGCCGGAAAGGCAAGGAGGGTCCCTTCAGCTTGCTAGCTAAACTGGAGTAGCTTAGCCTGTTTGGTGAGTTCCAGGCTAATGAGAGACACTGTCTCCCCAAATCAAGGTAGATGGCTCTTAAGAAACAACATCTGAAGTTGACCTCTGGCTTCTATGTATTCATGTACACATGTGTATTCACATGCACACGTGTATACACATGAAAAATACACATGAAAAACACAAGGCCTGTTCCCAGTGACCCACTTCCTCCACTGACGCTCCATCTCCTCAACCTTCCCAAACAGCACTGCCACCTTCCATCAAATGTGTGAGCCTGTGGGAATGACTTCACATTGAAACCACAATGGGTTGTTTGTCTCCTACCAGCTAGCAGAGACTGGAGCCCTGGGGATCTAGGAGTGCCTCCTTACCAAGGTCTCCTGCTCAAGGTGGCCCACAGGTCAGAGCATCCCCTTGAGGAGTGGTGCTAAGATGGAGGTGGTGACAGCCACTTACTCTTGTGTTCTGTGACTGAGTGCCTAGAATCACATGCTCTGTTAGGGAAGGCCCATGCAGGGCCAACAGGATGGCTCAGTGGAGAGAGAGGATAGAAGCTGAGTTTGATCTTCAGGATCCACATGGTGAAAGGAAAGAACTAACACTCGAAGGTGTTCTCTATCCTTCTCACACAGCCTGTGGTACTCATGTGTGTATGTCCGCACACACAACCATGCACACATACAGAGAGACATCATAAACACCATAATAATAAATAAGATATTTAAAAGTAATAAACATAGAACAAGGAGAAATCTTAGGGGATAAAATTGAGGTACGGAGGTGCACAGCTACCATCACAGCATAGAAGCGGAGACAGAAGGATCATGAGTTCAAGGCCATCCTAGGGTATTCAGTCAGAGGGGGGCTCATAATTTTTAGGGAAAGAATGATCTTTAGATAACCATCTTGGAAAATGAAATGGCCTTGCATTCACTCATCCTGGAACACAGGAGCCATTTGTGGGAGATGTTTATCTGAGAAGCCCTGGGCCCTGGGCCCTGGGCATGTGGGGGGGCGGTGGGCTCCATAAATGTCAGGATGCTGAGAAGCTAGGGCACTGTGACTATGGAGTCACCTAGATCCATGTCGTGAGATAGGCTAAGCTCTAATCAGACAACCTGAAAGACAACAACCCTGAGGTCTGTAGATGATCCAAAGTTGACTGCCACACTCTAGCCAAGCACAAACTATGTATGCATAAAGGCTAAGCATCTAAGGCTAGATCCCAGATCTTTGCAACTTAGACTACAAACTCATTTCAACAGATCAGAGCAGTGCTGTGGACCCCAGAGAAAGAAGCCGCACAGAGATCCTGAAATACAACAGGATGTAACTGAGTACTGGCATAGACCAGGGTTGACCTGAGTCTTGAGATAGACCATGGTTGAAACTGAGGTCTGCCTACAGCAGGTTGGAGCTGAGTGCTGAGGTAGACCAGATGTTCTAGCTAGTTGCTTTCCTATTGCTGTGATAATACACATTGGCTAAATGAACTTGGGGAAGAAGGGTTTATTCGATTTACACTTCCAGGTCACAGTTCATCACTGAGAGAAATTAGGGCAGGGATTCAAGCAGGAACATGAAGCAGAAACCAGGGGAATGCTGCTACCTGGCTAGCTTGAAGGTTTTGCCCAGGACACCTTCCCAGGGATGGCACCGCCCACAGTAGGCCTCTCTCTCTCTCTCTCTCTCTCTCTCTCTCTCTCTCTCTCTCTCTCTCTCTCTCTGTCTCCCTTCCTTTCTTTCTAGACAGGCTTTTGTTGTTGTTGTTGTTTTGTAGCCTTGGCTATTCTAGAACTCACTGTGTAGACCAGGCTGGCCTGGAACTTACAGAGATCCACCTGCCCCTGCCTCCTGAGTGCTTGGATCAGTGGTGTGTTTCACTGTGCCTGGCTGGGCTGGACCCTCTTACATCAACCATCAATCTAGATAGTCCCCACAGACATTTCTACAAGCAGATCAAGATCCATCCGGTGACCTGAGGCTGTGCCAAGCTAACAGTTAAGTATAGCTAAATCATGAGGCTAACCCAACTCCAAACCAGAAAATGTGTTTATTGGGAAAATCAATGGGGCCCACGTGTTCTCTCCTTAGTTGTTGACCCATTTCGTATAAACTGTTGAGTGTCTGGATTCTTGAACTGTTTTTGTTGTTTGTTTGTTTTATGTTTTTGAAACATGGCCTCACATCATACAGTCTGTCCTCAAACTCTCTATGTAGCCTAGGCTGGCCTTGTAGCCTAGGCTGGCCTCAAGACCCATATCCTCCACCTCCTAAGTGCTGGAATGACAGTCTGGCTTGGAGTCACATTTATACTACAGAGTGCAATAACACACACACACACACAACACACACACACACACACACTGCTGGAGGCAAGAAGATACAGAGCTCAAGGCCAGACTAGGCTACATAGCTTGGATATAAAAAACACCCCCTAAAGATCTGTGTTAAAGGCTTGTTCCCCAGCAGGTGAGGCTACTGAGAGGTCATTGGGTGGTGAAGGTGCTAACTCAGATGTGTTCATAGCTGACCGGGCTGTTAGTAGGTGGGGCCTGCATGAGGAAAGTAGGTCACTGGGGTCTTGTTTAGAAGTGGGTCCCCTGTCTCTGGTGCCTTCCTCTTTCTCTGCTTTCTGGCCATCATGAAGTAAGCCGATTTTCTGTGGCACCCATTCCCACCGCCATGTTTGATCTTATCTCAGACCCAAAGCGAAAGCTCTGAAGCCATGAAGCAGAACAATCTTTCCTCCTCTACTTGATTTTCTTTTATTGTGTGAATGTGTGTGGGTTGTGAGAGTGAGTGTGTGTTGTGTGTG
>NW_021604598.1:1681175-1692442 GCF_004785775.1 Grammomys surdaster | reverse complement strand
AGTGTGTATGAGTTGTGTGTGAGTGTGTGAGTGTATGAGTGTGTATGAGCGAGTGTGTTTGGTGTGTGTGTGTGAATGAGTGTTTGAGAGTATGTGAGTGTGTGTGTGTGTGGGGGGGGTGTTCGTGCACGCCCAGGCCCATGTAAAGTCAGAGAACAACTTGGGGGAGTCAGTTCTTCCTCCCCCATGTAGATCTGAAGAATTGAACTCTGCATGTAGGGCTTAGCACATGTTTTCCCTCTTGAGCCGTGTTGCTGGGCTCCCTTCCCAGTCTTATCAGCCCTTTCTTCCCAACAGTGGGATGGAGAAGAGTGAGAGTCACATATACCTTCTTGTGTGGACTTCCTGCTCATCTTGTAGCTAGGTATCCTAGGGTACTAAGATTCCCACCTAGAGCTTCAGCTAGAGCTGAGAAAACTGGGTGGACACCTTCTCTGCCCCAGAGTGGGCGGTATTTTTCCACAGTCACCAGGGAAGAATAAAACCAGACACTGGAAGAACTCCATCCTGGCGGCCAGCCTTCTCCATCTTGCCAGCTGTGGCTTGGAAGGAAAGCCTGGAGGCGAGAGAACAAACCCAGAGGGACCCCGTCCTCCCCACCGGCTCACCCGCCCGAGGCCACCAGGGACCCTCTCCTTGCCCTCTGTAGGCCAGCCCCCCTTCCTTCCAACTACTCAGATATTCCAAGGCAGGAAACTCATGAATATTTATAAGGGCCTGGCAGTGAGGGAGATAAAAAAAAAAAAAACATTTGAAATTTATGAAGCTGGATCTATCTATAAATAACAGGCCGTGGCTGATGGGGTACCTCCCTCACCCACTGAGGGCTGCAAGTTCAGTACCAGATCTAGTGGAGTCTCCCAGAACTGTCCTTCTATGAACACATGTGCACAAACATACAGAGCTTCATTGTGAATACACAGTTTCGTACGTGTGATGTATACACATGTGTGTATCAGAGTGCACACATCCATGTACACACAGAAGCCAAAGAACACTCTCTACTCCTTGAGACAAGTTCTTTCGCTGGAACTGGAGCTAGGCTGGCACAGCATCCCCCCCCTCCCGCCCACACATACACACATACCTAGGTCCTCTGGTCTCTGCCTTCCACAGAGCTGGGGTTACAGGAGCCCATGCTCAATTTTTACATGGATGTTCGGGATTAGAACTCAGGTCCTTGTGCTAGCACAGCAAAAGCCCTTATCCTCGGATCCCTCTCCTTGACCCTAGGACACACAATTTAACATTCTTATGTTCATGGCACACACACGTTCACACCTGGCTGAATAAAGAGACGTGCATTCACACCCACCAGGGTCTGCCTCCCTTGTACATACTCATCCAAACACCCAGCTGTTCAGCATGGACCAGACTCTGTCTAAGCTCTCTTCTCTGTTCACACTTGGGCAAAGGCAGTCACTCACACTTAGACATTGGCATGAACTGTAGAAAGGCCACACCCCAGCTCATGAGCCCCTTCCTGGCCCATGACCTAAACCCAGAGTCCGTTTTCTGGACCTCAGTTTTCCCATCTGAATAAGGGACATGCTGAGAATCTTATCTTTTGCAAGCGATGTTTAGATTGTGTGTGTGTGTGTGTGTGTGTGTGTGTGTGTGTGTGTGTGTAAAACAAGGGATTGAAACCAGAACCTCATGCCTCTTAAGTAAACATTCTGTGGCCCAGCAACCCCACAACCTATTTATTATTTTTTTAAATCTGCACAGTAGAGGCCTGAGACATGACTCAGTTATATAGCCCCTGCCTAGGATCCCCCAGTGAAGGGCTGGAGGTGTGGTTCAGTGGTAGAGCTCTGGTCTAGTTTGTTCAACATCCTGAGATTCATCTCCAGCAGTACAAACAAACAAACAAACAAAAAACAAAAAAAACCCAACCCAACAAAAGACAGTCGTGGTGGTACTCATCTGTAATCTCAAGAGGAACAAATGTTCAAGGTTAGTCTTAGCTTCATGGAAGTCAGGTTGAGTTTTATGAGACCCTGTCCTCAAAATAAATGAATAAAATTACGTCCGTAGTTGGAGAGAGGGAAAAGTGACTGCCTTGGGCAAGTGCTTTCTGTGAAAGTCTGGGACTGGGAGTTTAATCTCCCAGAACCCACATAGAAAAACCAGATGTCTTCGTGCACTTGTAGGATTAGTGCTGGGGAGGCAGAGACAAGAGGATCTCTATTGGCTGGTTGGCCAGCCTGGATCAATCAGTGAGCTCCAGGTTCAGTGAGAAACTCTGCCTCAAAACACACACAGACACACAGACACACAGACACACACACACACGCGCGTGCACGTGTACACACCTACATATGTATACATGAAGCAATTTAGGAAGACCCCTCTCCTCCCTCCCATGGAGGTGGGGGTGGGGCACTTTGGAGTACAAACTGCATTACAGGGCCCTCCTTCTAGATGATCATGGGCGAGCGCTCACACTAGCCATCAGTCACCGTCTGCCCTTGGAGCTAAGGGTGTTTTCAAGTCTTCTCCAGGGTGTGATGCTTCTCAACCAAGGCCAGAGATATGGATGTCACAGCTGTATGGTAAACACATCTCATCAGCATGGGGTTCAGGCGGAGCCTCCAGAACAGCACCTCTACTCCCTGAGCATCATCAGTGAGGGCCACGGGGCCACCAAACATTTGTGCAACTCCAGCATGGTTGTCTGACAGTAGTCCCTGCTCTCAGTTCCCTGGGGCTGGAAACCAGGCCAACCTGGCAGTGAGCGTCCCATGACACAGCTGTGGGTCCTTTTGGATTCATTAGCTCACTGCTGGAGACTCAGCCCTCTGCCTTCCTGACCTGCCTGGGAATTTCAAAGTGGATCCTCGAGGAAGACGCTGACCTGAACAAGCAGAGAGCTCACTCAGTTCTCTTGACACTAATGGGAAGCACTGCCACTGTTCTTGCTTTACAAATGGGGAAAGCGTGGCTCAGAGAGGTTAAGTCACTTGCCCAAGGTTACACAGCCAGAAAGTGGAGGAGCTAAGATCTGAACTCAAGTCAGCTGACTCTGGCATATGGTGGAGAGTTTGAGGGCCGCTCAAGCTATATAAATAATGAGATCCTATCTCAAAAAGCATGGGGGTTTGTGCGTCCACTCTAAGAGGAGAGAGAGGAAGAAGGGACAGCTGACAGAGCAGGGCAGATGGGGGAGAGGAAGAAAGGGCCAGTGAAAACCTTAGAAAAGAAACAAGCATGCGCTCAATTCCTTTGTGCTCCTGCGGCCTGCCGGCTATGTCCACCATGTGAGAGAGGATGCAAGGGAGGGGAGGGGAGGGGAGGGATAAAGGAAGGTAAGGAGAAAGAGTAAAGGATAAGAGGAAGTGGGAAGTGAGGGCTGTGCAGTCGTGAGGTCCTGAGTTCAAATCCCCAGAACCCACATAAAGACAGCCAGGATAGCAAGGATCTGCAATGCCAGTGCTCTCTCATAGAGGTGAGGGCAGGAACAGGGACAGGAGAATGCCTACAAGAGTATGGCCAGCTAGCCTGGTGTCTGCAGGGATGAACACCCAGAACGACCCTCACCTGTCTTTGGAAATGAGAGGGTTTTCCTGGAAGCGGTGACTTTTTCTCTAAGCATGAAGGGATTCATGGAACTAGGACATTTTAGCTTTAGATAGAGGAGGGCAGCCAAGTAGAGCCCCAGCCTGTCAATAGTTCCCCAGCCCTGTGCTCTTAACCTAGCTCTGGCACTTAACATAGGAGCAAATAGCACCGACTCTAGTTCTCTTTTTCTGGAAATACTGTACAGATATTTGTTTATCATCTACCAGGTTCTAAGGGATGATTTAGACACAGAGAAAGTGGAGATGATGGAGACAGATGTTCTTGTCCTTGGCCACTTCCCCCCTGATTAGTTCTCATGGCTATAATGAAACGCCTGACGTTGGATAACTTTATAAAGCAGAAAGCTTCTGCACACAGTGTAAGACATTCAAGGGTATGGGTTTGGTATCAGATAGGCTTAGATGAGGACTTTGTGGTGGGAACTGTTATAAACACATATGTTGATACCATGGAGCCCTGCTTCCAGCCCCTCACTGGCGGATTCTAAGGCAGAGGGACTCTACCACTGAGCCACACCCCTACTTCCAAGATCACTGTTAGAACCATCTGGAGAGAGTAAACAGGAGGAGGTCTCCTCCTCAGAATGACCATACTCTCTGGCGAGGGGGCAGGGGGGCAGGTCTTAATGACCTCTTCCTAGCCCCATCTCCTAAAGGACCCACCACCCTCTCAGATTGCCATACTGGGAACCAGAAATGTTTGTAGGGAGAAGCTACACTTAAGATAGAGCATGGTTCATCTATCACAGTCACCAACTAGTGTGATAATAAGGTTTTTATCATGACGAGGGTCAGCAAGAAGGCAGTGAGACGGTCTGGGGCTGCTGAGATGGTGGAAGGAGAGAAGGAGAGCTGTAAACCTGTCCTCCGATCTCCACAGTTGAGGCACAGAGACGGTGTGTGCCTGCATGCACACAATAAACAAGTTTTTAAAGGGAGCAATTATTGAGGGCTTCTCAGAAGTGGTGACTTTTCTACCTCATTCTTCACTATGTACAAGAAGAATGGGGCCTAGAAAGATGAGTCAGCAGCTAAGAGTGCTTGCTGCTCCTGCCAGGAGCCAAGTTTGGTTTCCAGAACCCATGACTGCCCATAACTTTAGTTCTGATGCGCCTCATGCTCTCTTCTGGCCTCCATAGGCACCTGCACTCATGTGGCACACAGTCACACAGACAGACAGACAGACAGACAGACACACACACACACACACACACACACACCTGTAAATAAAAAGAATATGCATTTAAAAATAACCATGGGTATCGTGGCTTACATCTTTAATCCTAGCACTGGGAGGGCAAAGGCAGATCTCTGAGTTTGAGGCTAGCCTGGTCTACAGAGTGAGTTTCACGACAGCCGAGGATCCACAGAAAGAGCATGTCTCAGAAACAACAACAACTAAATAAATGAATAACAAATAAACTAAATAACAAAATAGAACATTGTTATCCTTTTTCCTTCTTGTTTTATTGATGAGCTGGGGCTGTGAACAGGAGTGAATGTCCCACCGTGATTAGTTTGGTTCAGGTGACTGTGGAGAACAGGAATCTGGTCCTGTGTGCTGATTATGTATCTGGTGTCCATGCCAGATCTTTTCCTGTACTGCTCTGTAGGACAGACCTGTAAAAACTACATTTCCCAAATGTCCTTGCTCCCTGGCTTTCTGCTTGCTTCTGGCAAACGGAAAGCTGCAGAGGATGCTTGCAGGCTGGAGAAAGGGGAACAGAGAGGGGATTCGGTGACCCTTCCTTCTCCCCACTTCCACCGTCCAGTTCTAAGCATCCTGCATAGGGGCTCCAATTTCTGCACTCTGGCCACACCGTCTGCCTTAGTGTTACCAAAACGCTGATCATAGCACGTGGGGAGGGCGGGTTAATTCAGCCTATTCCACACCACAGTTCATTATCAGGAAGTCAGGACAGGAACTCAAACAGGGCAGGATCCTGGAGGCAAGAGCTGATGTAGAGGCCTTAGAGGGGTGCTGCTTACTTGCTTTCTGGACCACCAGCCCAGGGATGACCCCACCCACAACGGCTGGGCCTTCCCATGTCAATCACTAATTGAGTAAATGCCCTACAGGCTTGCCTACAGCCCATCCTATGGAAGCATCAATCAATCTTTCTTCTTTTTAAAAGTATTTATTTATTTATTTATTTATTTATTTATTTATTTATTTATTATGTATACAGTGTTCTGCCTGCATGTATGTCTGCAGGCCAGAAGAGGGCACAAGATCTCAGTATAGCTGGTTACGAGCCACCATGCTAGGAATTGAACTCAGACCTCTACAAGAGCAGCCAGTGCTCTCAATCTCTGAGCCATGTCTCCAGAACTACAAGAATTTTCTGAGGGGCCCTCCTCGCAGATGACTTTAGCTTGTGTCAAGTTGACATAAAACTATCCAGCACACCATACCTTCCTTGCCAAAGCTTGTGGTGGTAGCTCTTTTGCTGTTGTTTTAAAAATCAATTGTTTTTATTTTCTGTGTGTGGGTATGTGTCTGTGTGTGCGAATGTGCAGTGTGATGCCGTCAGAGGCTAGAAGAGGGCGCTGTATCCCTGGAGCTGTAGTTACAGGCAGTTGTGTAGCTGTGAGTGTGGTGCTGGGAATTGAGCTCAGGTCCTCTGCAAGAGCGCTGAGTGCCGTCTGCCAAGTCAGGACCCCAGCCCCTGGTGACACCTGACAGCTGCCAGTCTTCCCGCTTCCATAGTTCCTCTGTCAACCATCTGTCTCCTCATCTTCAAGTCCCTCCTTGGGGCCATCTAGCATTGCTGTTCCTTTTCCAGTCTGGGAGGACATGGCAGCCTCTGCTGCTGAGACTTCCCTCTAAGGCACACCGGAGCATTCCCCCAGCAGTGGAGACTCAGATCTACCAATAGCTCTGTCTCACAAACACAGAAACTGAGGCACCATGAGGTTCAAGTCACTTGCCCAAAGTAACAAGGCTAGAAAGCAGCACCATGCAAGTCCTTTGCCATGCACTGGGTGAGGTTAAGTGCATGAGCCTTGCATGCAGTGTGCCTGGCACACACATGGGTGATAATGCAATTACCACTTGCAGAGCTGGTCTTCAGAATGCTGAGAGGCTGGAGATGCCTGCCAGAGCTCCTTAAGCGGGCTGGCCACAGGTGCGGCTGGCCACAATGCCTGCTGATTGAAGGCCCTTCTGAGCTGAGCCACCTGGCAAGACAATGACAGGCCCCTGCTGACTGTCATCCGCAAAGGAGCAAAGGGGGCAAAGGGCCTCTCTGCCTGGGAGCAGCTGGTCCCCAGCTCTGCCAGGATCGATTTTCCCTTCAAGTGGCCCATTCTTATTAACAAAGGGCTCGGTGACCCAGGTGGCCATCACCGCCCACTCTTCTGCAAGTGCATTCTGTCTTTGTGCAGCTCTCTTTGGGTCCAAGGGATGGAACCTAAGGCCTCATGCATGCTAGGCAAATGCTGGGCCACAGCTTTCTGCCTTGAGCATGAATTTCTTTGAAAAACCTGGGAATGTCCAAAGGATGCATGGCGTTCCATGTGAGTTTCTCTGGCTGCCTTGGCTCAGCTCAGTGATGGGATAAACTGTGTGAGACCTCCCCCTCACCCCCAGCACTTATCTGTCTTAACTCCAGTGTCTCAGAGTGTGGCTGTGTATGGACATAGAGCCTTCAGAAGGGAGCCAATGCAGGCTCCAAAGCCAGTCGACCAACAGCAGCTCAAAAATAATTGAGAAAGGGCTGGGTAGAGTGGTGTGTGCCTGTAACCCCAGTGCTTGGGAGGCTGAAACAAGAGGATTGCCATGAGTTCAAGACCAGCCTGGGCTACGTAATGAGTTCAGGGGTAGTATGGTTATGGCGGTGGTGGTGAGGGCCTGTGGCTAACCCAACCACACCTGAATTTTGCCTTTTCATCTTCCCCAACTGTAAAATTAAATAAACATCTTTTCTTTATAAATTAACCAGCCTCAGGCATTCTGTTACAGTAATAAAAGTGATGCCTATACAAGTCTCCTGCACAGAAAGAATGGAGCAGAGGAAAAATTAGATTTGGAGGAAAAATAGAGAACATTCTAGCTTGCCTCCCAGACTCCACCCCCACTCTCACGCCTAGTTTAATCTCATTGTCAGTTTTTGAAATGCTCTACTAGGGTAGAACCTTTAGGAAGGCAAGGACCTCATTCATGGCTGCATTCCTGGAGCCTGGGACAGCACTCAGCACATAGTAGATGCTTAGTGACCTCTCCCGGGGGTAGCAGGGGCCCTTGCCTGCCGGGCTTTTGGTGCTGTTCCCTCTGCTAAGAATCAGTCCTCCCTACCCCATGGTCCCTACTTCCACTTGCTCTGCTCAGTTACTGTGGCTTCTATCCTCCGACAGCCGAGCTCAGTCAGCTTTCTTCACACAGCCCTTGTCACACCCTTTTATAATTGCCTCCTCACTTGTCTCTTTTTGGCTTGTGTGTGAATTTGGGGAGCTCAGGAGCTGCAGTCCTAGCCCCCTTTGTGAAGAAAACAGCCTCGGGCATCTCAGGAGCTCTCTCTGAACTGCGACTTTAAGCACTCAGAATACATTAGCTCCCTGCATCCGCAAACCATCAACTGTACTGTCACCAGCTTCCCTGTTTGGGAAATGAGGAACCCCAGGCTCAGAGACAGTAAACAACTTGCTCACTTTTGGTTTTGCAGCGCCAAGGCCTGTGAGATGGCTCAGTAAAGGCACTTACTGCCAAGCCAGTCCACCTAATGTTTGATCCCTGGAACTCATATGGTGAAAGGACAGAGCTGACCACAGAAAGTTGTCCTCTGACGTCTACAAGCTTGCCATGACATGTGCATACAGGTGCACGCGTGTGTGTATACACACACACACACACACACAAATAAAGTGTAACTGGAAAAAAATTAAGTTCAGACTGTGTGCCCCCCCATGGCTTTTTTTTTTGTACTCCAGGTCACACCCAGTCACTAGTATTTATTTATGTGTTTGTTTATGTTGAGACAGGGTCTCTCTATGCAGCCCTGGATGCCTGGAGCTCACTTTGTAGACCAGGCTGGCCTCCAACTCATAGAGACCCCGCTTGCCTTTACCAACTGAGTGCTAAGATTAAAGACATGTGCCACCACGCTAGCCTATCCGTTTATTTTTATTCTGAAAGCAGCTCTATGAAATTCCCTGTGTGCCACACTGCATGGGGAAGCTTCTGTTTGCTTGTATGGAGACTGTGTCTTTCTATAGAGCCCAGACTGCTCTTGGACTCTGGATCACCTCACATCGGCCTCCCATGGACCAGGATGACAGCAGTACCCTGCTATGTCATCAGGTAAAGCATTTAAATACTTAAACAGCTTATTCAGAGACCTGTGAGATCGGAGCTACCCTGAGCCTCCCGTTACAGCTGTGCAACTGAGGTCCAGTTTGGCTAAGTTACCAACAGCACATAGCAGGACTAAGATATGAACACAGGAATCTTGGATCCAGAATCATCTGAGAGGACCAAATGCATTTGTTTGAAACCTTGGAACGTATGTCCAGAGGTACAACCAAGTGAAGAATGATCCGGACACTTAAGTGAAGTAGTCACCCTAGAGACGTAGGTCAGTGGTAGATCCCCTGCCTAGCATCCCCCGGTGAGGGGCTGAGACTCGGTGGCAGAGCTCTGGCCTAGCATGCTGAAGCCCTGTGTTTGATGCACAGCACAGAATGAACTAACAAATAAACGAAACAAACAAACAAAGAGGGCGGGAGAGCAAGGAAGAAGAGTTGGCAAACCAATTGTTATCCTGGACTTCCAGGGATACAGCAGTAGCCATGGAGGCCATCCCAAGAGCTGGCAGCTTGTGGCCTGGGCTCCTTGGGCAGCAGGTAGCTCCCGCGCCCTCATGTCCCAGCCCGTGTGCAGCCTCTACCGTCTGTCTCCAGCCTGCCCGGGAGCCTCCTTGCAGCAAACGTTTCATTTTGTGCCAGGGTGTCCCTGGCTATCCGTACAAACGCCTCCACCAGCACGGAAGATAAATTTCTCCCGCGCCGACCTCTCCGCACAGCGGGATTGATTTCCGAACTCCAGCCCCTGCCGCAGCTCGGGCCCAGCCCCCACCGCGAGTACCAAGGGCTGCAGATTTATACCCTGGCCAGAAATTGAATTCCTGTAAGTCGAGTGAAGTGTCTAAAAAGCTCATCCGGGCTCATTTTTACTTCTGACAAACTTCAGGTGAGAGATTAAATAGGAGTCGGGCTTCCAGCAGCAGGGACGCTGCAGACTGAGAAATAACTATTTGTCTTCCACCCCCTGCCTGCAGCTGGGCCAGGCCTGGAGTTCCATCCCTGGGACCTACATGTCAGAAGGCCAAAACCGCCTCCAAAAGTTATCTACTGACCTCTAGACATTCATCATGACGCCCCACCCCAATAAATAAATAAATGTCCATTTTAAAGAAAGAAAGGGAGGAAGGAAGGAAGGAAGGAAGAAAGAAAGAAAGAAAGAAAGAAAGAAAGAAAGAAAGAAAGAAAGAAGCGAAGGGCTGGAGAGACGTCTCAGAGATCCATACTGTTCTTGTAGTTCTGTTCTCCTAAGTTACACACACACACACACACTTAAAAAAATTTTTTTTTTTCGAGACAGGGTTTCTCTGTGTAGCCCTGGCTGTCCTGGAACTCACTCTGTAGACCAGGCTGGCCTCGAACTCAGAAATCCACTAGCCTCTGCCTCCCAAGTGCTGGGATTAAAGGCGTGCGCTACCACCGCCCGGCAACAAAAATCTTTAAAACAAATTTTAAACACTCATTTGAAATAGGCTGCAGCAACCTGGGCCATGGGTGGTTCTCATTAAGTGTCTCTGGACTACGGCAAGGAAGATCTCAGAGTCTAGGTAATTCCAGAGCCCTCGGTCTAACTGCCCTGCCAGAGGCCTAGGGAAAGCCAGGGAGAAAGAAGCAGAGACAGCAGTAACAGGTTGAGAGAAGGAAGAAGGAAAAGCCACCAGAAAGGCACCTCTAGCTCGCCTGGAAAACCAGCTGTCTGATGCAAATGTGGCTGGCTGCTCCTGTCCTTGGTTCAAAAGCTGCTAAGTATTAAAGAAATGAGTCCTTGATGTCAACACAAAAAGGATCAAAAAGGAATCTTTCTAAGAAGACAGGCGTTTTTATGTCTCTCTGAACTTCGCTAGATCTGGCCTCTGGCAGGGAGGCAGACAGAACAAGCCGAACTGTGGGCTGAGAACTAAATGACTCTGGATCCAGGATTTGTTCATTCAGTAATTCAGCTGCAGCTACTGCAGGAAGATGCAGCGGCATCTGGGGGAATCTGCAGACAGATGAGAAGGGTGTAGAGACATGGGTCCTGGTCCCCTCTTATTTTACTTTTTAGGGGTTGGTAGTGGTTTTGTGTATGCTCAGAAGTACTCTATCCCTGAGCCATGCCCTTAGCTAGGGAATCTGGGAAAAGGTTTTATCACTGAGCCACGCCCCAGCCCTGTGGGAGGGTAGTGGTGGTGGTGGTGGTGGTGGTGGTGGTGGTGAGGGAGTCTAGGCTAGGGCTCTACAGCTGAGCCACGCCCCCAACCCTCATTTGTGGATTCTAGGCAGGGGCTTTACAACTGAGCCACGCCCCCAGCCCTCACTAGGGGATTCTAGAGGTGGGGGGGGGGGGGGGGGGGGGGGTGGGGGGTGGGGGGTGGGGGTGGTGGTGATGGTGGTGGTGGTGGTGGCTCT
>NW_021604598.1:1680458-1680775 GCF_004785775.1 Grammomys surdaster | reverse complement strand
GGCTTTACAACTGAGCCACGCCCCCAGCCCTCACTAGGGGATTCTAGGGGTGGGGGGGGGGGGGGGGGGGGTTGGAGGGTGGGGGGTGGGGGTGGTGGTGATGGTGGTGGTGGTGGTGGCTCTACTGCTGAGCTACACCCAGTGAAGTTCCTGAGTATAAAAAGGAGGATCTGAACCGGGCGGTGGTGGCGCACGCCTTTAATCCCGGCACTTGGGAGGCAGAGGCAGGCGGATTTCTGAGTTCGAGGTTAGCCTGGTCTACAGAGTGAGTTCCAGGACAGCCCGGGCTATACAGAGAAACCCTGTCTCAAAAAAAA
>NW_021604598.1:1668007-1680358 GCF_004785775.1 Grammomys surdaster | reverse complement strand
GGCTTTACAACTGAGCCACGCCCCCAGCCCTCACTAGGGGATTCTAGGGGTGGGGGGGGGGGGGGGGGGGGTTGGAGGGTGGGGGGTGGGGGTGGTGGTGATGGTGGTGGTGGTGGTGGCTCTACTGCTGAGCTACACCCAGTGAAGTTCCTGAGTATAAAAAGGAGGATCTGAGAATGAGGCTTCAGGTAGAAAACTGAGCAATCACCGGCTTTCAAAACCAAAAAGCTAATGGGCATTCTACAGAATCTCTGAGTAGTGTTCCTCAAAGCTGTCAAGGTCATAGGAAAGAGTGGAGACACTGTCCCAGAGCAGAGCAGAGTAAGGAGGTGAGGTGACTCAGTGCAGTGTGGGATCTTGGATTGGATTCTGGACCAAAAAAAGGACTTGAGTGGGAAAACTGGAGAAACTGGGCAAGTCTGAATTCAGTTAGTAGTGACGGGGGCTCAGTTGTGATCAATGTGCTGGGGTTACGTAAGACATTAACAATGCAAGAGAAGGAGTGGGGACCAGGCGAGTGCTCCCTGGGCTGACTTGTGGAATTTTCCTGTAAACCTAAACTTACTTCAAAGAAGACGTTTATTAGAAAAGAATCAGCAGGGCGCTCACTAGCATTCTAGAAGCTGTCGGTGTTTGTGTGTGATAAGAGCCTGGAGCTGTGTGGGCCACATGCTCCGCACTGTGATTGGCTCAGTGGAGCCGTGTGGACCACATGCTCAGCACTGTGATTGGCTCAGTGGATAGTAATTGATGGCATGCCGGAAGCATATCTGTGACACCCACATTGGTTCAGATGTGGTGCAAGGCAGCCGGCCCCCGGGTTCACACGGCCCCCGGGTTCACACACTAGTGAGGTGGTGGCGCTTGCACATGTGCCGGTAGTGTGCGTGGAGGTCAGAGGTCAACGACAACGCCTAGGATATTATCTGTTCATCCACTGCCTTTGTTTTTAACATTTTATTTATTTGTGTCTGTGTGTGTGAGTGTGTGTATGTGTATGTGTGGTGTGTATGTGTGGTGTGTGTGTGTGCCGTGAGGTAGACTGGTTTTATTGCCATTTTACAGATGACACCGACCAAGAGACATGCTTGGAAACCTACCAAGCAAGAGAAAGGGAGCAGATCCAGGACTTGATCATTCATTAAGGCTTAATCTCATTTAATCTTGTAAGAAACTAGCTGCCAAGCATTTAGCACACGGCACCACTCAGAGGAGTGAAATAAACGTCCGCTGTTATTTATTATTAATTATTAGCGTGGCTGCCATTGCTAAAGGATTTCTAGCATAGGGCTGTCACACAGCACTGTCACAGAACACTGTGTATATATGTGTGTATGTTTGTGTGTGTGTATATGTGTGTATGTGTGTGGATGTGTGCATGTACCCTAAATACTGTGGGAACATTTAAGCAGGGGGAGGAGGGATGGATTAGTCTATTTTCTTTAACTGTAACAAAATGCCAGAGACTGGGTCATGTAGAAAGAAGAAATGTTTAGAGACTGAGAGTCCAAGGTTGGGTGTCCCTATGAGTTTATCCTCTGGTAAGGGGCTCATGATGTCATCACAGTGCTGGAAATAGCTATAGCAGTGGCACATGATATGACATAAACCAGGGCTATTCAGGAGGCAGGCTCACTTCTGATATTCACCTATTACTTGTTGTTAGTCAGGGTTTCTATACGTAGCCCCAGACTGCCCCTGAACTTATGATTGTCCTGTCTTTGCCTCCCAAGCGCTGGGATTGCAGGTGTGAGCCAACATACCCTTTGAATTTATTTTATTATTTATGCACTCAGTTTTAGGCTGTTTTTATAGTGACATTCTTGTGGGTACTAGCTCATTCCATGAGCCAGCATTAGTGGCTTTTGTGTGAGAACGAACATCTATTCACCTCAGAGAGGGACTGAGGAGAAACCAAAGTACAAATAACACCAAAGTCCAACTTGGAGAACCAATGTGCTTTAGTGGGCTTGCTTACATGGGCAGAAGCCACTCAGACAGCTGCATCATCAAAACCCACCCCAGCATGGGTTACAGCACTCAAAGCTGGGAACCTGGAGCACACTGCATAGCCTGCAGGCAGCTCAACAAGCCGGACAGTGTCCTTTCCAAGACATTCTGGTATCAAACTCTTCCAGGCAGCTGGGCTGGTTTCTGCTTCTTCCAGGCAGCTGAGCTTGTCTTAAGGTTTTCTACTGCAGCATGTTTTGTCTGAGACTCACTCTCGACAGTCTTTACTGCGTATGTACTTTTGGACAGGGAAGGCCTAGTGAATCTGGTCAGTTTCAGGGACTTCCTGAAGCTATTGTGAGTGGTTGGGTTCCTGTCTTAAGGAGTGTCCCTGTCAGATGGTCTGTCTCTCCTCCCCTTACAACAGTGTCCTCAGTCGTCCTAGTGCTGCGACCGTTTAACACAGTTCTTCATGTTGTGGTGATCCTTCCAACCATAAAGTTATTGAATACATGGACAAAGGAACAGAAAGATCAATACATCAATGGGTGAATAGATAAATGGATGGGTGAATGAACGAGTATACATATGGATGGATGGGTGAATCGTGGATAGATGGATCTTGAATGGAGAATGAATGATAAGTGAGTGAATGACAGAATGTGTGAATGGGTGAGGGAGTGGGCGTTCTCACAGTCCTACCCACTCTGCCTCCCAGCTCTCTCGGGCAGAGCCACTGTGGCTCAAACGATTCCCTGCCCTTCAGCCCGGCCAGGTGAGCTGATATCTTTTTTAAAGCCTGACAAGCTTATCACTCAGTTGGGATTTGCTCGGCACCTCCAGGTCTGACAAAGGCAGCTGGCTATTATCTCAAGCTCTCCGAAGGGTTGGCTGCTGACACGGTTCAGATGCAGCAGCCAGGCGTGTCCCCGAAGCATTTATCACAGCCGCCTCTCTTCCAGGACTGCTTCTGAGCCTACCAGGAGCCCATGTCAGCCTGAGCTCAGACAGCCCTCCTGGAGGAAGGGGACGGGGAGAGGGAGAGGAAGAGAGAGTGGAGGCAGGGGGACTATTCATTGTGAATGTGTGAAAACATTTGGTCCTACCAGCCCACCAACATTCATTCCATAATCATCTGAAAGACAGACAGAACTCCAACCCTCATATCACTTTCTGTCTCGAGCAGAGGTCTGTCTTAATCACTCCCTGAGGCCTGAATGGTCATGGCAACCCAGGTTTAGAGGGAAAGGACAGGAGAAGGGCATTGAGGTCATGTTTGCTGTGACCGTGTTAGCCTGAGGGGAGATCATGTTTGAACCCTGACTCCACTATTTACAGGCTGTGCCACTGGAGCCAAGAGTCTTGGCTTTTCTCTGCCCTAGAGAAAAGTGGCACCTCTCAGCCTTGTAGTGAGGATTAAACCTGTTAGCAGATGCTGTGTCCTGAGAGCTTTCAGATGCATAGCTACTGCTGGGGCTTCAGTATCCTGTACTCCCTGCCCAGTAGCACAGGTTCCAAGTCAGTGTGGTGCTGGGATTCCTCTCCCTCTCCCTCTCTCTCCCCCCTTCTTCTCCCATTCCTGCTCCCTCTCCCTCACCTTTTCCCTCTCCCTCTCCCTCTCTCTCTCCCTCTCCCTCTCCCTCTCTCTCTTTCCTTCCCGAGGATGGAGCTGGCTAATAAATGCTAAGCTAGCCCTCTACTAACTGAGGTATACCCCAGTCCTTGCCTGTGTGTTCTTTAGGAGGTGGGGCCCAGCTGGGATGATAGCATGTGCTTTTGATTCTGGTATTTTTTATTCCAGAGCTAGAGGCAGGTAGATTCTATGAGTTCAAGGCCAGCCTGGTCTACACAGTAAGTTCCAGGCCAGCCAGGGCTACACAGTGAGAAAAAAAAAATGCTGACTGTAGGCCAGCCTCCCTTACTTTTGACCTGGGGTTGTATCATAGTATCTTTCTCTGCTGCTATGACAAAAATACTCTGGAAAAAAAACAACTTAAGACACAAAGGATCTATTCTGGCTCGCAGGGTCAGTGAGATGGCTGACCTGGTAAAGGGGCTTACTGTTTAAACCTGGGGACCTGAGTTAAATCCCTGGAACCCACATGAAGGTGGAAAGTGAGAACAGACTCCATAGAGTTGTCCTCTGACCTCCACATGCGTGCTGAGGCACACATGTCCCTCCCTACAATAATGGCCAAGCAACAGGACTGGAGAGGTAGCTCAGTGGTTAGGAACACTTACTGCTCTTCTGGAGAACCTGACACATGGACGCTCACAACTATCTATATCTCCAATCCCAGGGGATCCAACACTGTCTTCTGGTCTCTGTGGGCACTGCATGCATGTGGTACAGACATTCATGGAGGGAAACACAAATAAAATAAAATATTTTAATTAAGACAAATAAAACATACTCTTTTTTTGTTTTGTTTTTAGTTTTCTTTCTTTGTTTTGAGGCAGAGTCTCTCTATATAGCCTTGGCTATCCTGGAATTCACTCTGTGACCAGGCTGGCCTCAAACTTACAGAGATCCACCTGCCTCTGCCTCCCAAGTGCCTGGCAAAAAAACACCTACTCTGACGCACAGTTCAGGGATACAGTCCTTCATTGCAGGGAGGTCAAGCAAACAAGAGCTGGTCACGTGGCCTCCGCAGTCAGCTAAGGCGGCTGGTCACGTGGCCTCCGCAGTCGGAGCCAGCAATGGCCACCGCGGCTCAGCCTGCTGGCTCCATTTTTGTTATATTCACCACCCAAGTGTATTCATTTCTTTTCAGTCTTGCTGTGGTAGCACGATGACTGGCATAGGTTTATTTGACTAATAATACATGAAGAGTCAGGGGAGGAACTCAGGCGGGAACTGAGGCGGAGACCACAGAACATCCTTGTAGGTTCATTCCTCATGGCTTGTTCCGTTTTTTTTTTTTGTTGTTGTTGTTTATTTGTTTTTCAGATAGGGTTTCGCTGTGTAGCCTTGGCTGTCCTGGAACTTGCTCTGTAGACCAGGCTGGTCTCAGATCCCCCTGCCTCCGCCTTCTGAGTGCTGGGATCAAAGGTATTTGCAACCAAAATAGGCTCAATCTGCTTTCTTATGCATCCCAGGGGTAGCAGGCACACAGTGGGCGGGTCCTTCCACATCAACCATCAATCAAGAAAATGACCCAAAGGCTTGCCCACAGGCCAATCTGATGGAGGCGTTTTTCTCAGTTGAAGTTCCAGCCTTCCAGGTCACTCTTGGTTGTATCAAGTTGACAAAAAATGAGCCAATACACTTAAGAATGGTCCCACTCACAACTATGATGGGTCTTTCTATAGCAGTTAAAATCAAAATAACCAGGCACAGGCATGCCCATCTCCTAGGTGATTCTAGATCCTGTCAAACTATAATTAGCACTGCCCATGTGGAACTTTTACACTACTGATGTGAGTTGCATCCATCACATGGTGTCACTCGGGACACCTCAATACCAGCATTATGTCCTTGTGTCTCTAGAGTGGCGAGCTAACTAAACCTCTTTTCTTCCAAAGGAGTCAGGTATGTCAGTATAGTGATAAACAAACAAGCATCTAGGGGGCTGGCAAGGAGACACAGAGAATAAAAGCACCTGCCGTACAAACCTGAAGACCCGAGTTTGAGTCCCAGAACCCACATGGTGGAAAGTGAACCTACTCCTGAAGGCTGTCCTATGGCCTCCACCTGCACATGGCTTGCCTGTGATTATATATTTACACAAATGCAAATACAATGGCAATGATAATAAAATTAGACTTGACATATAGACAAATGCAGGTCTGGGAGATGGTTGAGTTGGTTAAGTGCTTGCCTTGCAAGCATGAAAACTCTATTTTGAAAATACTGAGCCTGGTGGTCCATGCTTGTAAACTCAGTACTGGGGAGGTAGAGACAGGAGGATTCCCAGGCTTCGCTGGCAGCCAGTCTGGCTGAACTGAGAGCTTTAGTCCAGGGAGGGACTCTGTTTAAACATAAGGTGGGGCTGGCAAGATGGTTCAGTGGGTACAGGTGCTTTCTGTGGAAGCCTGGTGACCTGAGTTTCATCCCCAGACCCCACATAAAGATGTAAGGAGAAGACTCCACGAAGTTGTCTTCCGACCTCCACGCGCTGGCACACAAAGTGATAAAAGTATTTGTAAAGGAGTGGACGACTCCTGAACAATGATCCCTGAGGCTATCGTCTGGCTTACACACACACACACACACACACACACACACACACACACGTTACTTAATTGGCCTTTGAGTGTTAACAAGGTAGCAATTTTACTACTAGCTTCAGGGCTAGTGTGTGGCTCAGTGGTAGAGCGCCTGTCTAGAATGGATGAGATCCTGGGCTCCATCAGCACCAAGAAAGCTGTGCAGCCTAATGGTGATTGTGACCAACTCCTCTAACTCCATCTGCCTAGGGCTGTTCCAGTTCTAAATGCATATGCTATCTTTGTAACCCATTGCATCCTCCAGGGATCCTTGCGAGGTAGGGACAGTTAACATGCCAGCTTTATAGATGAGGAGGGTGAGGCCCAGATACCTTTTCTCAAACAAAACAAGATGTGAGGGTAGAAAGGTTACGAGAGTCCTGTCAAGAATGACCAGATAAGTTAACCAACTTGCCTGGATTATGCAGCATTCCAATTGTCAATCAACAACACAAATCCAGGCAGGACCTTGTGGAGTAGGCTCTACTCTGATGGAATATGAGTGAAACACATCCAGGGACCAGGTGTGCAAGCGAGCGAGCAAGCGAACTTTCACCTGGAGTTCCAACGCTCTGAAGGCGGAGGCAGGAAGGCTGTGAATTTGAGCCAGCTTGGGCTGCAGACCAAGAATTTGTCTGAAGAAAAAAAAAAAGGAGAGGAGAGAAGGAGAGAAGAGAAAGAAAAAAGAAGAGGAGAGAGGAGGAGAGAAAGGATGGAAAGAAAGGGATGAGAAAGAAAGAAGCATAAAGAGAGGGGGAGGGGCAGAGAAAGGGGAAGGGAAGGGAGGGGGTGGGGCAGCTCCTAACCGTAAGGATTTTAGATTCTGCCCGGAAAGACGTGGGTAACATCACAGAATCCTTTTTGGGAGGCCGTGGGAGAAATCCCTGCCTGTTCTCAGAACCAAAAATAGTTGTTGCTTCTTGGGAGCATCTGGCGTACTTTGCTTTCAGGACACTGGGGACAGCAGAAGTGACCAGCTTTCTCTTTTTGAGTTTTGTGCTGAGGAACTACAAGCCAAGTTCTTGGCCAACCATATGCTGTCGGGGCTGGGCTTCAACACATTCGTTTTTCTCAGTCTCCTTTCTGCTTATGCTCCTCTTACCCCTTTGCCAAAATAAAAAAAAAAAAATAAATTTAAACAAGCTTTGGAGCTGGGGCTGGGTCTCAGTTGGTTGAGCAAGTGTCCAGCGCATAAGAAGCCCTGGGTTCCACCTTCACTATGGCATAAAACTTGTGTTGTCACAAGCCTGTAATCCCAGCACTGGGTCGTGGTCATCCTCAACTACACAGAGTTAGAGGCCAGCCTGAGCTCAATGAGACCTTTTCTTAAACAAAACAAGGCATGAGGGTAGAAGAGTTACGAGAGTCTTGTCAAGAATGACCAGGCTGGACTGTGACTGTGGTGAGTCGCTTGCTTAGCTTGAGCAGGCCCTGGGTTCCAACTACATCTCCTTACAGAGGAACTCAAGTTCATTGTTTAAATGGTGAGATGACTCAGGACATAAAGGCTCTTACTACCAAGTGTGACTACCTGAGATGGAGTCCGGGGACCCCCATGATGGAGAAAACCAACTCCTACAAGTTGTCTTCTGACCCACACAATACACAACACACACACACACACAGAAAGAGAGAGAGAGAGAGAGAGGGAGAGAGAGAGAGAGAGAGAGACAACATACATGAAATGTATTAAATTAAAAATACAGTTATTGGGCGTTTTGCCTGCATGTATGATTGTACACATGTATTCAGGGCCCATAGAGGTCAGAAGATGGTGTCAGATCCTCTGGAACTGGAGTTACAGAGAACTGTGAGTGGCAGCCATGTAGGTCCTAGGGATATAGTCTGGGACCTCTGGAAAGGCAGTCAGAGCTCAGAACCATCAAACCACCTCAGTAGCTTCCCCTACCCATGCATTGTTTTAAAATAGGAAAGAGATTTGGGAACGAAGTTAGGCTTGGGCTGGGTGAAAGCTGTTGATGAGCTTGCCACCATGCAAGCGTAGAACCTGGAGTCCCACCTCCAGAACACACACAGTTTTAAATGGTCTGGCATGGTGGTACATGGCTGTAATTCCAGTGCTGACAAGGTAGAGACAGGAGGATTCCTGGGGCTCCCTGGACAGCCAGCTCAGCTGAATTGATGAGCTCCAGGTCAATCAGAAATACTTTCTCAAAACACAAGATGGAGGGCTGAGTGTGTTGGTATATGCCTATAATCCCAGCACTGGTGTGTGTGTGTGTGTGTGTGTGTGTGTGTGTGTGTGTGTGTGTAGAAGCAGACAGATCAAGACTAGCCTAGTCTATGTAATGAGTTCCAGGACAGCCAGGGTTACATAGAGATACCCTATCTCAAATACAACAACAACCCAACGTGGACAACACTTGACTCTTGGGGCTTGAGGACTGAAGCCCAAGGTTGTCCTCTGGTCTCCACATTCATTCACTGCACACACACACACACAAGACAAACTTAAAGGCAGTGATAAGAACGTCTGACTTAGAGATGGGGGTAGGGCTGGTTGGTACAGCCCTTTTGTAGATAGAACTTCTGAAGTTCTGAGTTCCACATATGCATGTGATGTTATGAGGATGGAATCCAAGGCCTATGCATGCTAAATAAGCACTCTAGGGCCCAGAGTCCCTGGTTTTTATCGCTGTATAGTGTTCCTTTCTGTGGGTGCATCTTATAGTGTTAAGTTATTATACCAATTATTATATAATTAGAAGCTCAAAAAAGAAACACTCCTACCTGTCTAGATTTAGGCAGTGCCTAATAAAAATCCTTTCAGGGGCCAGCAAGAGGGCTCAGTAGGTAAAGGTCCTCGGATGGCCCGAGTTCAACCCCCAGAAGTAGAAGAGAACTGCAAGCTGTCCTCTGACTGACACATATGCCCATGTCATGGCACTTGTGTGTACCTGTGTGTTCGTGCACACATACCCTACATTGTAATTTTAAAAAACATTCTTTTTAAAGAGGATCACTGTAGCATCCTGGTACTTAGCCATATGATCCTTATGATTTGCGTGGGCTGGATTCTTAGTCTCAAATTGGCTGGATAAAGTGCAAGAAGAGACATCTGACCACCTTGGCTGTGGGTTGGCAGCCCGCCCTCCCAGAGTGTCTGATCCCACTCTCAAATTTAATTGGAACCATTGTGCGGTGTTTTACATATCCTTGTAAACCACTTAGATGCTTTTCTGGAAGGAAGAAAAGTCCAAATAAATATATAAGCCCCAAGCCACCTCAGCGCACTGATTAAATTACCCAGACTCAAATTCGATTCCATCCTCATTTTATTAAGAGGCAGCTGCTTGCTCTCTTCCAGTTGGCTAATCCTCCCACAGCCAGTGCTCAGGGAGTGGCTGCCCCCAGGGGACCCAGCCACAATCCCTCTGTCTCGAGAAGCTTTTTTCTTTTCTTCGTTTTAGAAGAGTTGGAGATAAAACTCAAGGCTGCCATGACTACTAAGGCCAGAGCTGAGGGTGTCCCCAGCTTCTCACTGGGGAATTCTAGGCAGGGGCTCTACCACCGAGCCACACTCAAGCCCCTCACTGGGGGATTCTAGAAAGGAACTCTAGCATTGCCCTGTGTGTCTCAGGCTTAATTAACCATGAGTCTATTATGGAGCCCTGTGCTTAATTGGGGCAGCAGCTTCCATGAAAGTATTTGAAAGCTCCAGCTCACAAAATGTGATTTGAGGAAGAGGTACTTGAGGGCACAGCTTACCCTCTTAAAGCCCATTAGCCTGAGTATTAAGATGGAAACCAGAACTCAGGAAAAGAGAGTGCCTGGGAGGCTTGAGACATGATCCTCTTTTACAGAGGACCTGAGTTCAGTTCTCAAGCACCCATGAGAGGTCGCTCACAGGTACATGTAACTCAAGCTCCAGGGGCTCAAACGCCCTCTTTTAGCCTCTGAAGGCACTGAAGCTCCTGTGTGCATCCCCCAGCCTCACCCCAATTGAAATAAAGTATTTGAAAAGAACCTCCCTGTCTTTTGGTGAGATTACCGGGTGGCTCAGGAGGCGCCGTGGGTGGAGTTATACTGGATAAGGTAGAACCAGAAGCCACTGGTTGCACGAGGGGTTTAGGACTAGTGCTTTCCCGTAAATGGGATTTCTGGTGAGATTCCTAGCGGATTGAAGGATTGGAACTGGTGATGGTGTGGAACCCTTGATTCTGCTGGACAGAGGCTTCAACTGGGTGAGGGGCTCCTTGCTCTTCTCATGTGCCCAATTTTCCTGTCTTTATTTTTTTTTACATGTATTTATTTGTGTGTTAATATGAAGGCATTGAATGGCTTGACACATGTGGGGTCAGAGGACAACTTGCCAGAGCCAGTTTGCTCCTACTCTGTGGATGCCCAGGAGTTGAACTTAGATTGTCAGGCTTAGTAGCAATGGGCTGTCTTGCTAACTCCACACTGTCATTTTATGCATTTCCCTGAGATAGACCATTGTGCCCCTCAGGTTAAGACCCTCCAGGAATCAAGGACTTTAGTACCAAGCTACATAGACCCCAGTCTGGAAATGGCATTTGGACTATTCAACATCAAGCCTTCTAGGTCATTCCTATTCCATAGAAGTGAACTTGACTGAACATTTGAACTTAACCCTGCAGGGCAAAACTCAGGATCTTAGTGTGCTGAGCCCTGGTGGCCAAACCCGAGGATTTAATTACACAGCTGCAGAGAACACTCCAGCAGGGCACGTGCCATACAGACAATTATTTTAGGAAAGCCACAGAAGCTGTCTCTTCGTTGTGCTTAGATCTTGCTTCTCTTTTACAATTCAATATTTCATATGTTGGGAGAAGTGTCTTGTTTGCTTCAAAGGACATGCCAGGAAACACAGGCCGGAGATGCTAATTATGTGGACCGGCCTGCTTTGTTTTTGCATAATGAGAATCTTTGAGGGGAGTTCTAGCCTAATTGCTTGGGGACCTGAGCCAGTGGGAGGGTATGTAGGCAGGGACACTTGGGCTCCTGTTCATTGTTCAGTTTTGAAAGGATTGGATTCGCTCTGAAAGGAGGCTAAGCAATTGTGCTTTCTTCAGAGAGCAATGGCCTTTTGTGGGCCGTTTTTCCCGTGTTAGGTTGAGCTCCTTGCTGAGCCTGGTGGACCAAGCCTGTAATACCAGCTACCTGGGCACAGGGAGAGTACAAGACCAGCCTGGCAAAGTTAGTGAGACTCTACCTCAAAAGAAGGAGTAAGAGATGGCTCAGCAGTTAAGAGCACTGGCTGCTCTACCAGAGGACCTGGGTTCAATTCCTAGCACCACCATGGCAGCTCATAACTGTAACCGTTCCATGGATCCTATGCCCAGTTCTGATCTTCCCAGGCATTCGTTTAAAGCACAGATACACATGGAGGCAAAAATAAGAGCGCCATATTTAGCTTTACAGAGTGCGGTGTCCAGGCACCCAGGCACCCTTTAGACTAATGTGCTGTGCAGTAGCTTTGTTTACTGGAGGCCCTTGTGTGTGTGTGGGGCGGGGGATAGAAAAATGAGCCTGTGTACCCAGAGTTTATGAGCAGCCCCAGGCCTTCTGGCTCTGTAAGACATCCTGGAATAGCCAGGAGTTCTCTAACAGAAACCAACCAGGGTGATACTTGCCTGCCATCCCAGAACTTCTGTGTGTAAGCACAAGTATAAGACCAGGTCACCCTTGGCTACATAATGTGTTTGAGGCCAGCCTAGGCTACATGAAATCCTGTCTCAAAACAAACAAAACTAAGCAAAATAGACAACAACAACAAAAGAAATCAAGAGTTCTTCTACAGGTAGCTGGTTGTGGTGGAACATGCCTTTATACCAATACTGGAGAGGCAGATGGATCTCTGTGAGTTCAAGGCCAGTCTGGTATACAAAGCAAGTTATAGGATAGCAAAGGCTCTTACACAGAGAACCCTGTCTGGAAAAACCAAAACCAAACGAAACCAAACCTAACCTTTAAGAGTTCCCCCAACAAGGACTGGAGAGTTGGCTCAGTGATTAAGAGCATTGGTTGTTGTTCTTCTAAAGGGCCTTGGTTCGATCCCAGCACCCACACGACCCTAACAACTGTCTGAGACTGCAGCTCCAGGGACGGAAAACACACACGCTCAGGCAGAACACCCATACACGGAGAGGAGAGGAGAGGGGAGGAGAGGAGAGGAGAGGAGAGGAGAGAGCTCTTCATAGGAGAGTC
>NW_021604598.1:1593265-1667607 GCF_004785775.1 Grammomys surdaster | reverse complement strand
AGGAGAGGAGAGGAGAGGAGAGGAGAGGAGAGGAGAGGAGAGAGCTCTTCATAGGAGAGTCATGGCTCACTGGGATCTGGGGGTGCTAGAGGACCTTAGGAGAGTCTCTCCTGAGTACATAGACAGAATGGACTGTGACAGCTTCCGGGCCCTAGGAGGGGGCATACAGGGCACTGAACCTTTCCTAAGTTTTTATTAGTGCAATACACATAATAATGGTAATGGCATTTTCGTAGCTCACAATGACTTTTAATTACATTCCTCCCAGCCCCTCTCTTGTCCCCTCCCACTCCTGCTGACTCCTCCCTCTTCCCAGCTAGCCCTTCTATTTTCATGTCTTTTTTTTTCTTGTGACCCAGTGGGTTTTGTGGGGGTTGGCTGCTTACAGAGTGTGGGTGTAGGACTGTTTACAGGCCTGCGGGCTCCTTACCAGTGGCCACACCATTGAGGGAATGTCTCTCCCTCCTGAGCAACCATTACTGCCTGTTAGTCCTAATGCAGGGACAGAGCCTTGAGCTTCCTGCTCTCCCCCCAGCCACCATCAACTGCCCATCAATCCTCAGAGATGGCTGTGTTCTCATTGTCTATCAGCCCTCAGGAAGGCTTCTGCTGTTTGAGTCTTGGCTCTGCCTAATTCATTTTTAAACCTTTTTTAATGATATTTTTTACGTATATTGATGTTGAGAATGTCTGACCCCCGGAACTGAAAGTACAGGCTTTTGTGAACTGCCTTGTGGGTGCTTGGAATTGAACATGGGTTCTTTGGAAGAGCAGCCAGTGCTCCTAACTGCTGAGCCATCTCTCCAGTCCGGTCAGTGGTCAGTAAGTGTGATGGCTCAGCAGGTAAAAACAGGTTTGCCACCAAACCTGATGACCTGAGTTCTATTCCTGGGAATCACACTGTGGAAACAGAACCAATTTCTGCCAGTTGATCTCTGATTTCCACATGTGCTTTGAGGCACTCTATGTAAACACACACACACACACACACACACACACACTATAAGTAAGTACATAAATAAGTAAATAAGTAAATAAATAAATAAATAAATAAATGTAATTCGTAAAATGAAACAAAAGCTTGATCAGGAGTTCATGCAAGGAAAGTCACGTGGGCTCTTACAGAGGGAGTCCCCCAGCTTAGGAAGGGTGTAAGACACACAGCCTGACTCATTACCATGGTCTCAGCTGTCCTCTGTGAATGGATTATTTTTTTATAAATTAGTGGAGGTGTGGAGCTCGCTGTGTAGCTGGCTCATTTGCTCACATTTCAATAAAAGAATTTATTGAGTGGGAAGAGACGGTGGTTTGCAGCAGGAGTCCCCACGACCGCTCCTGACTCGGCCCGGCTTACCTCTGCCTCAGCTCCTGGCCATTGCCTCTGTTTGGTATCAGTAACAGTTGTGCAAATAGTGGATTTTGCGCTGTTTGCCCCTCCAGAAAGACTCGTGGTGGAACACATTGTAGGCAGGGCTGGGCTCAGTGGCTAGAGTGCTTGCCCAGCATGATCTTTGCTCAGCAAAGATCTGGATTCCTTCCTCAGCACTGCATGAACTGGGTATAGCAGTCCATGACCGTCAGCCTAGTGCTCAGGAGGTGGAGGCAGGAGGATCAGGATTCTGCCATCGTCTGTGGCTGCGAGAGGGAGTGTGAGGCCAGCGTGGGCTCCATGAGCTCCTGTAGGACCAGAATTCTGCATTTTTCATCTCATGGTGACTACTCACTGTCTTTGCCTGGACTCCAGCAGTCACTCTGAGCTGGGACTGAACACCCAAGTCAGCGCACATCTCTCTTCTGCTGAGAATCCTCCATGGCTCCCATCTCGCCCACACGGGAAGCCAAAGTCCTGGCTGCTGCTCGCCAGCTCCTTCATTGTCACATTGCCACCTCCCCACTCTGTCCTCCCTTCACTTAGCGCTTGGCTCACCCTGCTCCGGCCACCCAGGTCCACGACCCTGCCTCAGGCCTTCACCCTTGCTGTTCCTGGATCACCTTTCCATACATGGCACCCCCCTCATCTCCTTCTAGTCTGCACTCATCCGAAGTCACACCCCGAATGGCACCTGCTCCCACATCCTCTTTCCCTCGTATTTCTTCTGTCTATACTACTCAACAATTCAGAATCTCCAATCTTCATGTATTTGCATCTTTATATGCATTTCCTCCACGTTTATATGTGTTTCCTCCACGTATGTGGGTGTGCACGCACAACAGGCGTGTGGAGACCAGAGGACCACCTCAGGCACCAGGAGCCATTCAGCTGTTTTTGAGACAGGCTTTTCACTAGCCTGGAGCTCACCAAGGAGGCTAGGCCGGCTAGGCACTACAGAGATCCTCCTGTAACAGGGTCCCCAGAAACTGCACCGCCATCCAGGGCTTTTGCATGTATGCTGGGGATTTGACCCCAGATCCTCTTGCTTATGCCGCAAGCACTTTCCTCACTGAGCCATCTCATCTGCCCCTGGTGTTTGCTCTTTAAGATGTTGCTAGACTGGGCGGTAGTGGAGTACAGCTTTAATCCCAGCACTTGGGAAGCAGAGGCAGGCAGACCTCCTAGTTTGAGTCAGCCTGGTCGGTCTACCGAGTGAGTTCCAGGACAGCCAGGGCTACAGACAGAAACCCTGCCTCGAAAAACAAAAGAACAAAAAACAATCTGTTTCCCTCCACTCTACATTCTTTCTTCTGAAACAGGGTTTCCTTAAGTACTACTGGGAGATTGCTGTATTGATTGGACTTAGTGTGTACACAATCACCATAGCACATGCCAACACAGAACTCTGCACTTAAGCAGTCCTCCTGCCTCAGCCCCCAAGTGCTGGGTTATCAGGCATGCAATATGCTACATCCAGCTCAAAGTCCCTGATTTTTCAGTGGCTATTCTTAGGTCCCTTTGCACATTAATATTTAGAGTGCCAAAAGTTTCTCTTCCTGGGGTTGCAGCTCAGTGGGTACAGTGCTGGCCTACCATGCAGGAGGCCCTGGGTTCCATTCCTAGCACCTAATTAGAACCAGGGGTGGTGTTACCCTCTTGTAATCCCAACACACAAGAAGTTGGGGTAGGTGGATCACAAGTTAAAGATTACCTTCAGCCATATGGTTAGTTCAAGGCTAGCCTAGGCTTCATGAGATACAGCATATATGTGGAAGTCCAAAGATAATCTCGGTTGTCAGTGCCCACTGTCCACCTTGTTTGGACAGTGTCTTGTTCATTCCTATGTAAGCCAGCCTAGAAGGTCCAGGAGCTTCCAGAGATTCCCCCATCTGCACGTCTCACCTTGATGCAGTGTTAGTGTTACAGACACAATCTGCAGTGTCTGCTTTATGTGGGTTGTGGGGAACCAAACTCAGGTCCTCATAGTGGCATGGCAAGTGTTTCCCCCCTTGTTTGTATGTGTGCATGTGTGTGCTGGTATGCACTTGTACACATGTGCAGAGATCAGAGGAAGATCTCAGCTGGCGATGTTCCTCAGGTATTTCCCACCTTCTGTTTGAGACAGAGCCTCTCATTGGTCTGCAAAGTTGTCCTGTGGTCCAGTCAGGCCAGAAAGCCTCCAGGGACCAGCCAGTTTCTGTCTCTATCTTTTTGCATGGACTCTGTGGATCTGAACTGAGGTTCTCATGCATGCAAGGCCATCTACCCAGGAAAGGGCTTCTGTTCTTCCCAGCAAGATGAGAGGGAGCCCTCTCTTTGGGTTTCTACTCTCTGACCACACCCTTTCCTCTGCAGACTCTCTTCCAGAGCCCAGAAGAGGGCTGGCAGCTCTATACATCAGCCCAGGCGCCGGATGGCAAATGCATCTGCACAGCTGTGATCCCTGCACAGAGCACCTGTGCCCGAGATGGTAGGAGCAGAGAGCTTCGGCAGCTCATGGAGAAGGTAGGACAGGCACTGAGGGATCGGGTTGGGGAGGATGGCTGATATGCCTGTTTGCTTCCTACTCTACCTGTCGCCAACTAGGCTAAACCACAAAAGATCCAGCAAGGTAACTTGTTCTAAAGTGACCAATGACCAAGATACCATCTAGGTAGATTATTTTTTCTTTTCTTTTTTAGTTTCATTTTTATTAAATCCTTTTTATTTATTTTTTTGTTTTGTTGAGACAGGGTCTCTCTATGTAGCCTTGGCTGTCCTGGAACCCTCTCTGTAGACCAGGCTGGCCTTGAACTCAGAGATCCACCTGCCTCTGCCCTCTCCATTGCTGAGATTAAAGTCATTTGCAACCATACCCATCTCTATTAAATATTTTGAATTTACCTTTATTGTTGTTGTTATTGTTTGTCTGAGACAGGGTCTCACTGTGAAGCTCTGGCTGGCCTAGAACTTCCTATATGAACCAAACTGGCCTCAGACTCACAGATCTACCTGTCCATGCTTTCCTAGTGCTGCGACTAAAAGTGTGCACCACCTTGTCCAGCTTGTTTTCTTTTTTTGAAACAGTATCACGTAGTCCAGACTGTCCTCAAATTCACCATGTAGCTAAAACTTTGAACTTCTGATCCTCCTGCCTCTGTCTCTAGAGTGTTGGGATGACAAGTGTATGTCCACTCTGTCTTCCAGGTGAATGTCTTCACTCATTATTTGTTCCAGGTTTCCTAGAGAGAGGCCACATGTTTATAGAGCTGGGAAGGCAGTGGTTGGGGGCAATGTGTGAATTTGTTCTTGTACACTCTGACCAGGCAGCCAATGCTCACGCAGCCTTGGGTGTCCCTACTAAGAAGGTACTTGGTGCCCTTTTCAGGCAAGGGTCTCACCTGCTCTTCGTTCTGTCAAGGCTTGTGCAAATTGTGCAGCTGAGAGTGGCAGTGCACTCCTATAATGCTGAGACTTGGGAGGCTAAGGCAGAATGACTGCCACAAGTTTGAGTCCAGCCTGGGCCCCATAGGAAGATCCTGTTGAGTGGGAGAGGAGAGGAGTGCTAGTTGGCACCAAGTCTTCCAGCCTGAGTTCAATCTCTGGGTCCCACTTGGTTAGGAGAGAGAATGAGCTCCCACCAGTTGTCCTCTGATTGACACATACCAAGCAAACAAGTGTAATTTTAACATTTTAAAGGGGAGACAGGAGAAGTTGGGAACCTGAACCAGTCTGGCTGAAGTATGAGCTTCAGGTTTGGTGACCCTGTCTCAAAAAATAAGGTGGAGGGCTATTGTGGAAAACAACCAATAGCAGTCTCTGGCCTCCAGACATACTTATGCAGATGTGTATGCACACACACATATACACACTTACATACATGGATATGTATGCACACATACATAGACATGCATGCACACACATACACTTACACACAGATATGTATATACACTCAAACTCACACACTTACACACAGATGTGTATGCACAGACACATACATACTTAGATATACAGATATATATGCACACACACACACACACACACACACACGCCTGCATGTAGAATCCTTTTCACCCTGGCTGCCACCATCTGCCTCCAGGATGTTTCCTTTTCTTTGCTGACTGAAGTCCCTGTCACTGCCCATTTATCAGCTGTGATGCCTGCAATCACTCCCCTCCCTGAGCATAGGAGGAGCCTGAGGCTTGGCAGCAGGGAGCACCTGGGGACCTGCATCCCACCCACCACTGACTCTCAGAATCCTGCTCTGCCCACTCCCCTTACTGAAACTGCTTTCCCCAAAAGCTGTGGACTTTCACGTAGTGTCCTCTGATTGTTCACAGTGGCTGAAAAAAATAGTTCGTGGGATGACTAGTGATGTGCACCTTCGGGTTTTGTATAGCCTAGGCTGCTCTTGAACTCACTGTGTACTCAAGGAGGACCATAAACTTCAAATCCCCCTGGATCCACTTCCCGAGTGGTCTGCATTACAAGTGTGAGCAGCCCAGGTTTGCTGGGGATGGATCCAAGGCTTCATGCACCCCAGACAACCACTCTACTACTGAGCTTTTAAAGCCCCAGGACCTTCCCATCGCTGGTTTTATTTTTTTGTTGTTGTTGTAGTTTTTTGTTTTTGTTAGAGGCAAGGTTACACTCTGACCCAGACTGACCTGGAACTCATGCTGTAGCCTTGGCTGAGGTGGAACTCATGGCAATCCTCCTGCTTTAGCCTGAGTGCTGGGATTATAACTGTGACCCACCACTCCCGGCTCTTTTTTGCCTTTCAAGACAGGACTTCTCTTTGAAGTCCAGGCTGGGTCTTGAGCTCACAGAGATCCACCTGCCTCTGCCTCCTAAGTACTGGGACTAAAGGTGTGCACCACTACTACCCAACCTGGGTTCTTCTTTTTGAGGATATCCTTGATATTCTGATCCTTCGCCTATACCTCCAAGTGCTGGGATTATGGGTGTGTGCTACCACACCTGGTTCTAGTCTTCATTTTGGAAAACACCCTCTGCTTTGCTGTGTCAGGAGGATGGAAGTCAAGCATAGGGGAGGAGGTGACAGGATGGGACTTTATGGAGCCTGCTATTGGAAGGTTGCTAGTGAGATCAGGGGAGAGTAGGGTTGGCAGGCGTCTGTGCTGGCCCTGGCCATCTGTTTCGTCAGTGGCTGGGAGGAGGAGCTTGTTTTCTGAATGGTTCTCTTCTAGGTCCAGAATGTGTCTCAGTCCATGGAGGTCCTTGAGCTAAGGACATATCGGGATCTCCAGTATGTTCGCAGCATGGAGACCCTCATGCGGAGCCTGGATGCAAGGCTCAGGGCAGCCGATGGGTCAGTCTCAGCCAAAAGCTTCCAGGTGGGTTCTCCAGAGTTCAGCTCTGAGGTCAAGAGAGTGGTTGGAGGGTTTGGGGGAGGAGTGTCGGTAAGCGTGACTGTAGTGAAAGCAGAGGACTTGCGTTCCCAGGGTAGGGCCGGGTCTGGGAAGAAATGAGGGGCTGGCTGGGCTCTGGGGTCCTGAAGACATCCATTGGCAAGGGATGATGAGCCTTGTATCCAAGATGTGAAGGTATGGGTCAAGGGTCAGGGGTCGGATCGGAGGACATTTTCTCCTGGTGAGCAGGAACTGAAGGACAGGATGACAGAGCTGCTGCCCCTGAGCTCAGTGCTGGAACAGTACAAAGCAGACACACGGACCATTGTGCGCCTGCGGGAGGAGGTGAGGAACCTCTCTGGCAACCTGGCTGCCATCCAGGAGGAAATGGGTGCCTACGGGTACGAGGACTTGCAGCAGCGCGTGATGGCCCTGGAGGCCCGACTCCATGCCTGCGCGCAGAAGCTGGGTATGCCTTGACCCTGAAGCTTGCCCCTACCCCAGATCTCCACACCCAACCCTAATGCTGCCCGTGTGTTCCAAAGCTAGGGATGGTTTGGCATCCAACTGCTAAGCCTCCCTCTTTGGTCTCCTCAACCCAAGGCCACATCAGGCCCCAAAGTTGGAAGTAGCTTTGGCTCATTTTCGACCCTCTATGTCCATGTTGACATCCCAAGATCACAGCCAGGTTTCCTCCCCGACCCCCAGCCCCCAGCGTCCTGCCCTCCCGGGGCTCTTGCTGGATTCTATCCTCACGCTCACCGTTCCCATCTCCCAGGCTGCGGGAAGCTGACAGGTGTCAGTAACCCCATTACCATTCGGGCCATGGGGTCCCGCTTCGGCTCCTGGATGACTGACACAATGGCTCCCAGTGCAGACAGCCGGGTGAGTGATCCCACTCTAGTGACTGCCTGCAGGTGCCCGGGGAATCCACACTTGACTCTTATCTAGGTTTCATTTTTATTATTTTTAACTCGTGGGTGCATATGGCGAGGTGGGTAGTGCACTTGAAGGAGAAAAGGCCACTAGATGTCCCTAGAGCTGGAGTTAAGATCTGCCTGTCTCTGCTTCTTGAGTGCTGGAATTCAAGGATGTGTATTACCATGTCCAGCCCACTCACTGTTTAAAAATAATTACATTATTTACTTATTTAGTGTGTGCATGAACATGGATATGTGTACATGTGCACCACAGCATGTGTGTGGAGGTCAGAGGACAACTTGCTTGGGTCACTTCTCTCTTTCTACCATGTGGGTCTTGGGAATTGAACTGAGGTTGTCAGGCTTGGAAGCAGGCACCTTTACCTTCTGAGCAGTCTCACACCAGTGACTTGTACTCCATCATCCTGGGTCTTTGGACCTTCCCTTGACTGGCTAGTGACCACGAGACTGTGAGGCTCTTCTGTCCTTGTCAGTCATCTGTCTAGAGAATACAGGCTACACTCATGTGTCCTTTGACATCAGGAGACGAATTCTGATAGGCAATCTTGTCATGGTGCAAACATCATATAGTACTTGCAGAAATCAAAATGGCATAGGGCTAGGGAGGGAAATAGCATAGGGGCATGAGTGCTTGCCCCACAAACATGAGGACCTGTGTTCAAACCTCAGGTATCCATATAAAAGGCCATGAGTGGCCATGTGTACCAATGCTGTGGGAAGCAAAGATGGGTGTGTGTGTGTGTGTCACTGGGGCTTGCTGGCTCCAGCTCTAGGTTAAGGTAGAGACCCTATCTCAAAGAAATGAGGTAGAGGGCGACAGAGCAGGATACCTGATGTCCTCTGGCCTCTGCCTCCTTCATTTCTGTGGTTGATAAATATTCTGACAAAAAGTAACTTAGAGAAGAAAGGGCTTAGTTTAACTTACAATTCTAGGTTAAAGTCCATCATTGTAGAGAAGTCAAGACAGGAATTTCAAACAGCTAGTGACATCACCACCACAGTTAGGATCAGAGAGAAATGCATTGCATGCATGCATTCTTGCCTGCTTGTGCTCAGCTCAGTTTCTCCCTTCTCATACAGTTCAGGACTCTTTTTCTAGTGAATGGTCTTGCTCACGATGGGTTGAGTCTCCCCACATTAATAACAATTAAGACAATTCCCTATAGCCCAACTCTCTGTAGACAATCTCTCACTGAGACTCACTTCCTAGGTAATCTCGGCTACTTCAAGCTGAAGCTAACCATCACAAGCTGGAGAGATGGATCAGTGGTTAAGAGCACTGGCTGCTCTTCCAGAGGTCCTGAGTTCAATTCTGAGGTGGCTTACAACCATCTTTAATAGGACTCAATGCCTTCTTCTAGTGTGCAGGTGTACATGCAGATAGAGCACTCATACATACAATACATAATAAATTTTTTTTAAAGATTTATTTATTTATTTAATGTATATGAGTACACTGTCTCTGTCTTCAGACACACCAGAAGAGGGCCTCAGATCTCATTACAGATGGTTGTGAGCCACCATGTGGTTGCTGGGATTTGAACTCAGGACCGCTGGAAGAACAGTCAGTGCTCTTAACCACTGAGCCATCTCTCCAGCTCCCCATAATAAATTTTTAAAAGCTAACCATCATAATGGGTAATCAAGTGTCACAGAGCAAGGCAGTAACAACACTACTCCACTGTGATCACCGACCTCAACAGAAGACGATGGGCCAACCAATTGGTTAGTTTAGAATTGGATTTGAAGTTAACCAGTCCTGTCCATTCTCAGCCAGAGACATATGGGCAGGTGCCTTCATATTGTTGTTGTAATTTTCTTTCAACATGGAAGTTCTAACGTTTCAGCTCCACAGTGAGAGTATTCACAAGTGCATTTTGCATGGTGCTGATAAGGATGCTGCTGAGAGGGTCAATGACATGCCTGGCAATGCAGTCTTGTGCTTGCAGGAGTTAGCCACTGACAATGAATTAGGGCCAGGCAAGGTGGCAAACTCCTTTAATCCCAGCACTTAGGAGGCAGATGCAAGTGTATCTTATGAGCTCAAGACCAGTTTGGTCTACAAAATGAGTTCCAAGCCAGCCTGGGCTATATAGTTAGATTCTACTCAAAAAACAAAAACAAACCAAACAACAAAAACCAACCAAAATATAGTGAAATCAAAGTAACTCCTTATTAACCCAATAGCTGTTCAGTGAATATTCTCACCCCAGTGTCCAGTGAATCTGTGATCCCAGTAAGTCTCCTAGAGGCAAATGTTTCCTGACCCCTCAGGTCATCACCACCAATTTAGAGTTTAGTTATGTGTTCATAGAGGTATGTGCAAAGGCAGGTGTGTGCCCCTGCATGTGGGGGCCAGAGGTCAACGTATTTTTCTCTATTGCTCTCCACCATGGCTTTTCCTTTTAGTGTGTGTTTGATGTGCACAGGTCTGTGTGCTCGCAGAGGCCAGGGACATCAGGTGCCCTGTTCTATCACTCCCAGCCTTAGTCCTGGATATAGACTCTCACTAACTGAGGTAGGCTGGCAGCCAGCATGCCCCAGTTGATCCTCCTGTCTGCTCTTAAGAGCACTAGGGTTATAGGCACACATGGCCATGGCCAGCTTTTCAGATGGGTTCTGGGTTCAGACAATCTTTCTGCTTGCAAAGCAGTTGAACTTGCCCATCGAGCTATCCCTGGCCCTTTCAACTTCCCTTCCCCCTGTCGGGATCCCTTACCCCCTGAGCCATCTCCCCAGGTCCACTAATGCTCATAGTCACGAAACTATAACTGGTCACTAAGGTCACAGGAAGGACTGTGACTGAGTAGCGACATGCTGATGATGGCTGACCCTGATGACCAAACGTTGATCTTGCCTGGTTGTCCAGTTTTGGAGGGTCACAGGTTACAGTCCCTCCAGTGACTGGCTGCTGCTCTCTTAGGTCTGGTACATGGATGGTTATTACAAAGGCCGCCGAGTGCTGGAGTTCCGTACTCTGGGAGACTTCATCAAAGGCCAGAACTTCATCCAGCACCTGCTGCCACAGCCATGGGCAGGTACGGGCCATGTGGTATACAACGGTTCTCTGTTCTACAATAAGTATCAGAGCAATGTGGTGGTCAAGTACCACTTCCGGTCCCGCTCAGTGCTGGTGCAGAGGAGCCTCCCGGGGGCTGGTTACAATAATACCTTCCCCTATTCCTGGGGTGGCTTCTCGGACATGGACTTCATGGTAGACGAGAGCGGGCTGTGGGCTGTGTATACCACCAACCAGAACGCGGGCAACATCGTGGTCAGCCGGTTGGACCCTCACACCCTGGAGGTCGTGAGGTCCTGGGACACCGGGTACCCTAAGCGCAGCGCCGGCGAGGCCTTCATGATCTGCGGTGTCCTCTACGTGACCAACTCTCACCTGGCCGGAGCCAAGGTCTACTTTGCGTACTTCACCAACACGTCCAGCTATGAGTACACGGATGTCCCCTTCCACAACCAGTACTCGCACATCTCTATGCTGGATTACAACCCCAGGGAGCGGGCCCTGTATACCTGGAACAACGGGCACCAGGTGCTGTACAACGTCACCCTCTTCCATGTCATCAGCACTGCTGGGGACCCCTAGGTGTCCCTGCAAGGGTTGTGGGCAACCTTCCCACATCGCCTGTGACGTTCCCCCCACCACCCACCTTCTCTTGGTCATACCCTTGCCTTCCTAGATTCCTTCTCCCACATCCCCAGCCCAGCTTTCTGTTCTCTGTATCTCTACCCATGCATTTTCTCCATTTTATTGATCTCTGCTTTTGATACTTCACTTCTGAGTCTTTCTGCCTTTTTATGGATGCTTCTCTTCCTCATTGATCGAACCTCTCTCTTCTCCTCTCCCCTCCCTCTATCCACTCTCCCTCCTCCTTTTTCCTTTCCCAGTTTCCCACATTCCTTATCCCTCACTCCTACCCTATCCCTGGATCTGAGTGCATGGATTTTGTTTTTTAAATTTATTGTTTACATTTTTTTTCCGGGTTGCCAGAATAAACCGGACCTTTGACATTTGGTGCCTGGGTTGTTTTGTACCCAGTGGTAATTACAGAAGACTTAGCTCCACTGAGTCTCTGTTCCCTGTGCCTACAGTGTGGCCTGAGGTGAAGTTCTGTAATGGCCCTTCCCAGAGCTGGCTAGCCCCTGGAGGAGCCCAACCAACCCAAAGGCATTTCAATCAAAAGCAATCAATTTAAAAGCAATTGGATCAGAACAACATAGAATTCTACTATGGTGATGAAAACTGGCCTTCAGTGGGCATTCCCCAGTGCTGTCTCACTGATCACACCAGCACATCCCTAAGCTGTCTGGTTTTAATGGCTTTTTAACAACTTGGCTGCTTTTTTTGAGAAAGGTTAGAGGCCCCAATTTTCTCTCCACTTTGTAACTGCAGAAATCGTTTTTACATAAGCCATACTAGTTAACTGCAAGACTCAACTAACTTAAAAGGTGTACCTAGCCAGGTTTTGAGCAAACCCACTGCACTCTGTAAGAGGCTGGACAGAGATGTACTCAGTGTGGTGGGGACGGGAGTCCTGGGAGATGGTCAGGCTGACATGGAGCCATCAAACGTTCCTCCTTAGGTAACCTGCACCTGGCAGTCATTTGTCTCTCCTAATAAATCCATTCACTTCGCTAAACAAACAAGCATCAACCAAAGCAACCTAACAAAAAACCAGGTGGCATGACAGGGTTGGGCTGTCAGAGGAGGCCTGGTGCTCCCAGCTGTGGCACTGCAGGGATAGGATAAAGGACTGGTTAGGGAATGGGCTCTATACAGTCAAAGATGACCTTGAGCTTTTGATCCCCCTCATCTCACCGCCACTACCAAACCTAGTTTTTAATGATGCTGAGGATGGACTCCTAGGCTTCCTTCATGCGAGGCAAGTATTTTGCCAACTGAGCCACAGTACGATGAAGCTTCATGTTGGCCAGATCTGTGGTATAAGGGCATAGTGGTTCTCAACCTGTGAGTCAAGACCCCTCTGACAAACTTCTACCTCCAAAAATATTTATGGTTCATAACAGTAGTAAAATTACAGTTATGAAGGAGCAACAAAAATAGTTTTATGGGCTGGGCGGCAGTGGCACACGCCTATAATCCCTGCACTTGGGAGGCAGAGGCAGGTGGATTTCTGAGTTCGAGGCCAGCCTGGTCTACAGAGTGAGTTCCAGGACAGCCAGGGCTATACAGAGAAACCCTGTCTCAAAAAAACCAAAAAACCAAAAACCAAACAAACAAACAAAAAAAAAAGTTTTATGGTTGGAGGGTCACCACAACATGAGCAACTGTATTTAAGTCACAGTATCAGAAAGGCTGAGGCCAAGGTGTCACAAAAAACGAAGGGCAACTTGGTAGAGCAGTGAGTGATGCATGGGGCTCTCACCTGAAATGCAGTAGTGAGGGATACACGCTGCTTCCCATCCCCCACCCCAGCCCACTGAACCCACAGCAGGAACAGCATGTGCAGATCTCCACTGGCCATGACCTCACTCTGTTAAGGCCACCAGGAGGCTGCTGTCCCCATCTCTAATTAATGGCCTCTGTGATTAAATCATCTCCGGGAACTCAGACTTGGATGCCATATTGGGAAGGAAATCCATGAATAATGAATGGGGCTGCCTAATGCACTCATTTAAAACCAATTTCTAAAGGCATCCTCGAGAAGAGCAATTAATTCCCACGTAAGTGAACAAGCACAACACTGGGGAAAAGAAGAATAAAGCCCTGGATTAGCATGACAGACTTCATGCCACTGAAGACAGCAAAGGCTTGGCATGGAGGAACCCACTGGACATACCAGTTCTGGGGAGGCTGATGCCACCTGGGTGAGACCTTGTCTAAAAACCCCAAATAAGGAAAAGGAGTTTGCTCGTCTCCTGTGACTTGTGCTCAAGGTGGTCATGGTCTCAGCTTTGGAGAACCAGGCACACCTACAGCACTGTGAAAGTCTAGCCTTTGCTCAGAGCACACTTGTGCCTACAGACATGTTTCCATAAGGACAGGACTGATGTGAACATGTCTGTCACATGTGGGCACTGAGTGTTTACTCGTGCCAGAATATCTGACAGCACACCTACCCACTGTGTCACTCTTACACATATGCACACTTATGTATACAACGAGTAGATGGACACACTCGTGCACATACACTTAACGTACAAATACATGCAAACACATTGCAACTAGAAAGGATGAGCAATTGGTCCTACCCTCCTCACCCATCCGTCACTTCCATTCATTTGTCTGCCTTGAGCTATGTGGTGCTGAATTAACCAACTTGCCCTAAATCATAGATGAGCGTTTGGCTATAATCAGGAAGCCGCCATTCCCTACTGCAGCAATAACCCAGAATCCCCTGTGTCTGGTCTAAGAACCCATTAAGAATGAGCAGTGGAGTCTGCGCAAAGAGAAGTTTCCATCCCTTGCGGGTGGGGGGTTGTTACACTGTTGCCATCCTAAAGGCCCAGGATTTATAGCCAGTTCCTAGTAGCAGGTCTGGGTGGGAACTTGGAGAGGTGAGGGAAACCACAGGTAGTTAATAATATATGCTGGGGACACTGAGTGGGCTCCTGGGGCTCATTTATCTAACAGCAATGTTCAGTCTTAGGTTTTTACAACTGTATAGACAGGAAAAGGGGTTGGCAGGGGTCCAAAGGACAGACCCTAGGCAGAGGGTTGGGATCATATAGAACACAGATACCAAGTCACATAGCCACACACAGGGATGCACAAATTACCACTATGGTATTACCTGCTTCTTGCAGGCAGTAGATCACATGTAGCAGTGGCCCTGGGGAGAACCTTCCAGAGCTCTTGGTGTTGCAAGCTAAGATAGGGGTCCTCTTCTTCTCCTCAAAGGCCCCATGATACCTGGAGGGCTGGCACTGCCTCCTGAGCCCACCCAACTGTTACAAGACAGCGAAGCTGTGACTGTTGCCTTGAGTCCTCACTGGCCCACTGGAGAACATTTTGCTAGAGGTATAGCCAACTCAGCTCAGCCTGTGCCTGTCTGAGCTGGGAAAAAACTCATTAAACCTTCCTAATGACAAATGTTCCAGCAGGCGGCTGGCAAAGAGTGATGGCTCTCGAGAGCAGCCAGATGGGAGCAGGCTCAGGTGAGTGTTCAGGAGACCCAGGCCTGTGGGGAGGGAGGGCTCTCTTGGGGTACAGGCTTAATAGTGCTCTGGTCCCCAAGCCTTGCTGGTTAGAGCCAGCCCCACCACCCAGGACACCACCCCACCAGTCACTTGTGAGTATATGCAGAAACCCTGATTGAAGAATTCTGAGCCCTCAGTCCATATAGGCTCAGGGGCCCCTAGCCAAGGTGGAGAGCCCTCCTCTTCCCACCTGCCACTCAAGGCAATATCCATTTCCCAGCCCCCTCCACCAGGATCTCTGTTCTTCTGGGAGCTGATAAAGCCTCCCTCTCTTCCACTTGAGGGGGCCTCTGTTGCCATGGAAACAGCACCTGGAGAGTGCTAGGTCTGGTGGCTGAACCCAGGAATAACCAGTCAGAAGTGGGTGGCAGATGCTAGATATGATTTGTTCTCACCAATAAGCAGTTTGTATGTGTGCTGGGGGGGGGGTGAGGGGGAGGTGGGCATTGAGGGTGTGCCAAGGCAGATGCTGAGCCAGGTTCCCCCAGGACCATTCCAGACCTAACAGCTGGGAGCATGGTGGTGGATGGGGTGGTCTGCATATATCTTAACAGTCCCCAGAGGGCTTATACAATTCGGTCTGGACTGGTGGGGCTCCAGGTATCTTGCCTGGGAGTCTAGCTAGTGGAAAGAATTCTTGCCAGCATCCCCCAGGCTGTGGAAAAGAAGGCTTCTTAGAGCTGGAGAACAGTTTGGACACCTGGGCTTAGGGTATGGTGGGTAAAAGTTCCACTCCTGAGACATGGCGCCTCACACCTCACCAGAAAGGTAATGATACAGGACCACCAACCAGTGGCTCCACATTTAATGGAAGGTGCATGGGGCACTGCATCGCACTCCGAGGCTGAGTTGCTGCATCGCCAAGTATGGAGCATCTGCTTTTTGCAACTGAACAGAGGAACAGAGCATATAACTAACAAGAAGAAAGGCCCTCCTGACTGCCTCTGAGACCTGGGGGATCAGGTCACCTCTGATCCCCTGAGCCTGGGGGCCTCCCTACCCCCACTGCTCTTCTGAAGTCAATTCCTCCAGAAGGAGCCTGGTTAGGACAGCCTCAAATGAGGGCAAACAGGGAGCAGGATGCTCCCATCTCAACAGGAGTTCCCATCTCAGAGACCCCCCCCACCCCAGTCATTTTAGGAACAATAAATACTGTGTGACAGTAGCAGGAAGGGCGTCCATGGGCTGTGTGGCAGCCCAAGTAGGCTGGCCTGTGCCTGCCCTCATTCTGTGCGCAGGATGATATGGATGCCTGAATCCGTGAACACTGGACCACTCATCTCCCCTGTCCGTAGAGCAAACGATGCATCCTCAAACGGTTTCTGCATCTGACCTGTAAAACAGCAGAGGCAGAGGAGGTCAGGTGCGGGCTGCACAGCAGATGGGGCTCCTGCCTGCATTCAGTCTCAAGCATATCCATCACGGGGTTTATAGCCCTGTCACTTGCAGTACTGAGCTGTGGCCCGGCTGAGGGCCACAGGCCCACTAAGGAGGCTCTGAGAAGCCCAAGGACAGCATGAGGGATAATAGGCAGAGCTGTGCTGTACATTTAGATACACTGTATGACCAACTCTCCAGATTCCTAGCTAGACATTATCTGTCCTGCAGGGAGGTAGCCAGGGCTGACAGCAGAGGCTACCCCTCTTTCCTAAGCAGGTGCGTACACCATACACTTCCAGCCCATGCCAAAGAGATGAAGGAGAGAAGAGGGAGGAGGAAGAAGAAAAGGGAGGAGGGGGAAGAAGGGATCTAATTTCCTTTGCCCTTGGCGGACAGGTCTGAGCTCTGGGCTGCTTCCCTTGCCTACTTTCCCCTCCTGCCAAAGGGGGACAGTACGATTCTGGAGGACAGGTGCTGGTTCTGAGGGATCCCATCCTATAGCTCTGCCAATGACAAAACAGAGTCACCTTGATGGGCCTTTGAGGGGGACAATGATCCTGGAAGGAAAGACACCAAGGAGGTTCTATATATCTCTTTTGCAGAACAGAAAACAGGCGAGGAAAGCCTGAGGAAGGCTATGCTGCCACCTGGTGGGCCGGAAAGCCTGTGCAGGAGAGTCATCCCTCTCTCCCTTCTTGGGGCCCTTCCACCCAGAACACTGCAGGGAAGGTGCTGGGTATGGTGGGGTCTACGCTTGCCCACCTCTGCTGAAGGCACCCAGGTCTCCCCTGGCTTTGGCAGAGCTGCAATCACTGAACTGTGAGGCCAGAGATTCAAAGTCTTCCTCTCCTGACTTAATCTTCTGGATGTAGCCTGTAGAGATACAAGGGGAGAGCTCCACATCAGAGACATAGAGGCAAGACAGGATGCAGGAAGAACTGGACACTCCTAGGAGCTGGGCAAGACCTGCCTGACCTGTGCACCTTGTTCCCTACAAAGTTATCATCTGACTCCACCCAAAATACCTTCCATACCCTCATGCCCAAGCAATCACACCCTTATCCTGTGCTATGTGCACCCATGAAGACAGTCCTCCCACATGCATGTCCCCAGGGTGCAAACCTGTCACCCATCCCCATGCACCTATGGCTATAATATGACCTGAAGAGCCAGGCTAGTCATCCATAGGTGCACAAGAATGTAAGCACCCACACACTCATAGTGACCTCTTTTCAGGCCTAGACACAGAGCTGAAACCTCACAGTGGATGACTGCCCATCCCTATTCCTAGGGCAGTCTCAAGGCTCTGGACCTGCAGCTGGCTAGCATGCAGCCAAGCTCTGCACGGGAGCTGGTGACATCTTCAGCTGTGGGGAGCAGGAGTCCCCACCTGTGCAACACAGGAGGCACAGCAGGGTACTCACTAGGACATTTTGAAAAGACCTTGAGGTGAGGCTGTAAGGGCTGTGTGTGAGCGGCCATACAATGGTCACATAGGCAAGGTACCACACTGTATTGGCAGAACCCAGGAGACACTAAAGCGGCTCTACTGGGCCATGACTCTCCTGCAGGATCAGGAAGCCAGGGCTACTGGGAAGAAAGTGAATAGTGATTGAAGCGAAGGCTCAATACAACAATAACAACAAAAATCATTTGTCTCAAAGCCTGACTGAGTTCTATCCCCAGGACCTACAAGAGTAGAAGAACTAATTTTTGCAAATTGTGTCCTCTGACCTTCATATACGCTTACCAACCACCAAACCCCACCAAAACAAAACAAAGTCAGACAAACAACAAAAAAGCTTAAAGGACCTAGGCCCAGGGGAGTAAGACCATAGTACCATGTCTGTATGACTCACATCTTGGGAGCACAGTGCACACACATGTGGATGCATGTGAGACTGTGTTATGCACTCAGACATGTGCTAGGTGAGGAGACTGCCAGATACCTGGGTCTAGGTAGCACCTGAGGTGGGCAGGAAAGCCCTGGACACAGACATAAGACTGCCCATCCTGTTCCCAACTTCTGTCTAATTTGTAGCCATGGCACACACAGAGTCCCAGGGCAGCAGCCACCCAGACCTGAGCAACTCTCAAAGTCTTCCCAGCTAGTCTGGAAAGGACCCTGAGACAGCCTCCTATGTAGCTCAGGCTATCCTTGAATCAACCTTTCTGCTTCAACTGAAGTGTTGGTCATGGCCATGCATTCTACATGAGGCTCCACAGTGACCTCTGCAGAGAGTAGCCTGACACAGTTGCTGTTGGACTTCCACCCACACGTCCTACCTGAGCTGGAGAAGGTTCTGAACAGCCGTGTGCTGCTCAGTGTGCACATCACTGAAGGTCCCAACTGGTACCTGTGCAACAAGTTACTAGCTGCTATAACTAGTCCCTTGAGGCCCAGGAACCCAGCCACTTCCCAAGGGCTTTGGGCCTCAGGCTCCTGTAGGATACCAAAGCCTGACACAGGGTAGGCAATATGACTGACAGGCCAGGAGTCAGCCCCATCTGAATACATTACAGGACAGTTACCTTGGTGTTTGGCCTACAACATGCCAGGGTACACCTGTCTATCCAGGGCTCCCCAACTCCCCTCTGTCTGCCTTGGTCAGAACAGGCTGTTACCACAGACCACCGCCTGTCAGAGATACACAGGGCCATGTGGTTTGACCTGTATATCCTGGTGACTTGCCTGGAAACCACCCTTGGTATCAAGAGTCCCCTTGTACAGAAAGAATCTTATCAGTAACCTTGATCTGGTAAACTCCTGATTCTCATCTCCCTGGCTGTCTGGTTGTGTTCTTCTGTGGGGATCAAAGACTCTACCCAGGAATCTTGCCTAGCTCCAGCCCTGAGGCAGTGTCACCTAGATGTAGCCATGGCCACAGGAAGATGGGATAGCCAGAGGGCTTCTTACACACTGTCAAGCTATAGCCATTTAATAAAGACAGCACTGGGTTGGATGATACATCCCTATAATCCCAGCACTCAGGACACCAAGGAGAGACAATGTCTCGATAAAGAAATCTAGCCAGGGGCCCTCATTTACCACTGTTCCCCACTCTTGTGCACAAAACAGGAATTCCTGGTGGCCGAGGAATTAGTGAATAAAGTAGAAATTATCCATGAGGAAGGAGATGGGGACCTATCACTATTCTTCAGACACACAGTTATCTCTTGATTTTTGTCACCTGGACCTCTGTATTCAGAGCTGAGGTCAAACTCCCTGGGCTTTCTCCAGGACAAATCACAGCCTCAATGGGAGGTGGGAAGAAACAACTCCTCTGAGAGTGCCTGTCCACCTCGGCCAATAGCACCTCAGCCAGGACTCGGTCTGCCTCTTGGAGCAGCCTCTCCAGAGCTCAGCCTGGAACAAGGCCCTCTATTTGCTTTGGGGTTGTAATAGTTTGAATACAAATGGCCCCATATGGTCATATATTTGAATGCTGAGTCACCAAGGAATGGAACTGTCTGAAAAAGATTAGTAGGTATGGCCTTGTAAGAAGTGTGTCACTAGGGATGGGCTGAGGTTTTAAACACCCACACCAGGCCCAGTGTTCTTCTCTGCCTGTCTGTCTGTGGATCAGGATGTAAAACTCTCAGCCACCTCTCCAGAGTCATCTGTGCCTCCATACTCCCTGCCATGGAGATAATGGACTAACCTCTGAAATGGTAAGCTAGCCCCGATTAAATACTTCCTTTATAAGAGCTGCCTTGATCATGGTGTCTCTTCACAGCAATGGAACGGTGGAGCAGTGGCTAAGACAAGAGTGTTCAGGAGCTCCCTCGACAACAAGCAGAACAGTTGACTGCAGACATGTGTGGGTTCAGCAGTCCCTGAGGTTCAGGAGAGTGGCAGGCCCAGCTTTAGACTCCAGTTGCTGGGATCTGACCCTGCCCTGTGGTTCCCCAGCCTTATGAGTATCCAATATCCAATGGCCTTGGGGGAACAGAGGGGGTATGATTCTGTTTTAGGAGCCTTATGAAATGACTCATCTATGAATTGGGGCAGTTGGGAGCTGGGAGATGATTCAGTGGGTAAAGGTGTTTGTGTCATCTCTAACTATTTGAGCCCCCTCCTCAGCAACAGAAGAGCCAACTCTTCCGGCAGGTTGCCCTCTAACCTCTACAAGCCTGCTAGGCATACTTGTACACAAACAAACAAACACGTGTAAAAGAATGTAATGGGCTAATGGGAGCTCTCACTTCAGAGGGTTATTCTGAGGGATAAATGAATGACTGTCATAGTCAGGGCTGATGTAGAACAAACCTTTGACAGATTTAAATGTTCACTCTTCTGCTATGGGCTGCATGCTAGTGTCCCAATAGGCACTATAAAGAAGCCCTAGTTCCTGGTATGACTATCCTGGGAGATAAGGAGTCTGCAAGGGTAGGCCCTGAAATGATATGATGAGCACCTATTCATAAGAAGTGGCACAGCCAGGCTAAGGCTCAATTGGTAGAGTGTTCTCCTTCCTGCACCAGGTTCAAGCTCTAAATCAGGGATAGCAGTGCAAACCTGTAATTCCAGCATTTAGGAGCCAGAGATGAGCAGGTCAGAAGTTCAAGGTCACCCTTGGCTACATGGAGAATTATAAGGCCTGCCTGGGCTGCATAAGCTCTATCTTTAAAGGGAAGTGAAGATAGCCAAGGTGCCTTTTAATCCCAGCACTCAGAGGCAGAAGCAGATGGATCTGTGAGTTTGAGGCCAGCTTGGTCTACAGAGTGAGTTCCAGGACATCCAGGGCCACACAGAGAAACCCTGTCTCAAACAAAACAAAACAAAACGACAGCCAAGGTCACCAAAGGACACAACAGAAGCAGCTATCTACAAGTCCAGAGAAGTAATCTTACCAGGAACCTACAGTACAGAGTGAGAAAGGTGCAGGTTTACTGGTGGCTGGTTTTTGAGAGTCACTCTAGGGAAAAACATGAGGCATAGATTTTTCCAGAACTGTGAGAAAAAAACTAAGCTACAAAGCTTATAGCATTGTGTTGCCACAGACTAAGGCACAGAGTGAACCAAAAGGGTGGTTGTTCTTCAACCTAAAACTGTTTAGATAATCCCTCTCAGATCATAGGTGGCCCATAGGGAAAGGATCTGGTTGGGGAAGACCCAAGACCGAGCAGGAAGGGCCCAGAGACATAGCCATAGGCCACCAGGCTAGATGGACACCACTCAGCCAGAGGAGGTGACTGATCTTTGAAGCCTGGAAAGGGTGCTGCTCATACTCTGGTTCTGAGCCTCCCTGGATTCTCAGGACCTGGATGAGTAGGGACAAAACAGCATGGAACAGGGAGCCAGGGTCTGTCCACAGCTTGTCTGGTGCAAACAAGGACATGGCAATGATACCAGCGGGGCCTCGGGTTTCTTCTGGCTGCCTCCCAGCAGCTGTAGAGGAGCCACTGCTGGAAAAGGAGTTGCAGCAGGGATGCAGAGGTGCTGTTTCCAAAGCAGGCAGTCTGTTTCCTCAAGGCAGAAGGGGAACTGATGGTACCCCCCAGGCCAAGGCTAGCAGCCAGGGCAGATACCGCTCCTATCATTGTCACCTGATGGCCTTGAAATAAGCTCCGGGTTCAAAGGTGAGCCAGTGTTTTCAAGAAAAACAAACTGGAGAGCTAGGTCAATCCTTAAGAGCACTTACTGGCTTCCTTTTCCTGAGGAGCCAGGTTTGGTTTAGAGCATGCATATGGGAGCTCGTAACTGCCTGTAACTCTAGTTCCTGGGGATCTGATGTCCTCTTCTGGCCTGCATGGGCAGCAGGCCTTCATCTTTACTCACACACATAAAATAATCTTAAGCACATCACACAAAAGGTCAGCAAGATGGCTTAGCAGATGACTCAACCTGATGATCTAAGTTCAACCCCCCAGAACTCACATAGTAGGTGAAAGCCCAACCCTAAGAATTGTCCTTTGACTTCCACGCTTGAGCGTGTGTTCCCATATGCATATGGCTGAGAAGGTAGATTAGAAGCTAGGAGTACAAGCTACGCTTACAAAAACCCTGGGTTTAGTTTGCAGCACCCACATACTAGCTGAGAAGCCTAACGCCAATTTTAGGGAACCTGATGCCTTGTAGCCTCCTCTGACACCAGCCACACATACATGCAGGCAAAACACCCATACTCATAGTTATCAAACAGGAGTTAAAAATGGACTCATCATCTCCAGGGTCAGCTTTGTGCTTACCCATCCCTGGTCTACTGCCAGACCTACCCGCAGATGCCCGGCCTCTCCCTGATGACAACATCATTCAGGATGGCTGCCACTGACCAAGACTGCTTCCTATAACCACACTGCTACAACAGCCGCTGAGGTAAGTATGCATTAACGTTCATTTTACACAAGAGAAAACTGAGTCTTGAGTGATGCTCTGAATTTCCCAGATCACAGAGCTCACCAGGCACTGCTACTATCTAATCAGGGTGCCGACTTTCTACTTCACTCCAAATGGCAAGCAGAAAGGAAAGAGTGAGGGCCTGCACGGGCCGAGCTCATCCCAATATAGGCACTTCTTTTCAAGATAAGGTCATCAAGTGGCCTGGAACTCAGTATGTAGGACCTAGGACTTAAAAAAAAAAAATGCACTCATTTGTGCACAGTGTTGTATTGGAGTCAGAATACAGTTTGAGGGAGCAGGTTCTCTTCCACTACGTAGGTCCCAGGAACTGAATTCAGGCCCTCAAGTCTAGTAGCAAGTGCTTTTGCCCACTGAGCCGTCTTCCCAACCCCAGCCTGAACCTCTGATCCTCTGTCTCTATCTCCATGCAGAGGTTACAGGTTTGCATGACCATGCCAGGTTCACAGGGCACTAGAGACTAAAGCCGAGACTCCTTGTAAGTTAGGTAAGCAAGCCAACAACTGAGCTACAACCCTAGTATAGTACAGCACTTCTCCAGCAGTGACTGCTGACCAGACTGTGTGGAGGGTCTGGTGGGGTGAATAATGCTTATTGTCTGCTTGACAGAATCTAGAATAACCTGGAAGATGGGCTGCTGGGGGGATCCTCATCTAAGAAGTGGAGAAGGCAAGCTGAGTACTAGCACAGGGCCATTGTTCTTTGTCCCTGACAATGCTGTGATATGACAACTCCTTTACTATGACTTTCCTGTTACCTGGAACTGTGACATGAGCCCAAACAAACCTTTCTCTATTAAACTGCTTAGCAGTTAAAACAAACAAAAGCCCTCTTGAAAACTTTACTTATTTATTGGGGCAGGAAAGCACACGTGCCCTGGCGGGCTTGAGGGGCGACAGAAAACTCCCAGGAGTAGGCTCTCTCCACCACATGTACCCCCGGAATAGAACTTAGGCTCTCAAGTGCTTTTGCCTGCTGAACCCTCTTGCTGGTCCTTGTCAGAGTATTTTGTCACAGGAACAGGAAAAGATAGCCTCTATGGCCCAGCTGAGAGAGAACCTCCAATAAGCCCCTGCTTCCTCCCCCTACTTACCATTGATCAGCTCCAGGGCCTCCTCCTTGCTCCTGGTGATCTTTTCCTGCCGCCAGGACGAGGGCCTCCGAGATTGGCTGTGTTTCACCAGCAGGTGTGAGCAGCGCACCCTGGCAGGCTCACCCTGGCCATTCTTGCTGCTGCCTCCAATAGTGCTGCCACCACTGGGCCGCTCCCACTGGCTGGCGTTGGTGATGTGATTGAAGTAGTATACCCGGCCTGGGGAAGAGCAGCACCTACTTCAGCTGGGGGCCGAGCTGAAGAGGACTCCATCCCCAAAGCCAGGATGAGTAGTGGCCTGGGAGGTACCTTCTTTAGCAGATCCATTTCCTGTTCTACTCCATGTTACAGGCTTGGGAGGATGCTGTGCCTATTAGGACCTGTTAGGACTATGCTACTGCTTTAGCTGGTACCAGACGGACACTAAACCAGTAAATCAGACAAAACAGCTTCTAGGCCTTTGATGGCTTGGCAGGTAAAGGAACTTGCCAAGCCTGACAACTTGAGTTTGATCTCCAGGAACTCGCCAAGTGGAGGAGAGAACCCATCAGCCTCAAGATGTCCTCTGACCTCCATACAGCATAATGCCACATTACAAAATAAATAGGATCAGATTTTCAAAAGCATCCTTAGCTATAGTTTGAGAACAGCCTTCACTACACAGGACCCAATTCCAAACATACGCAACAAACAAATAGCATGGGGTGAAGATCTATCTCACTGGTTCAGTGCTGCTTGGTGTTTGTGAAGTTCTAGGTTCAAGTCCCAGGATCACATATCACCAAAGATAAAGAGTACACTGTTTTTACCCATTGCTCCATTCCAAACAAACCCCAGACACCACCTCCTTCATCTCTGCTCAGAACAGCAGCAATTGTGTCTAGTGCCTACAGAGATAGATATCCAAAGCTCTATCCTTAACCCCTGCACTGGTGGCCTAAGCCAGAGAGCAAGGAGGCAGCGTTACTCTAGACCTGATGTCATCTGAGTGACAGTGAGGAGCATAAAGGAGATGGTGAATCAAAAACTTGAGGGAAAAGTCTGGCTTAGTGGAATATACCTACATGCCTAGCACTAGGGAGGCTGAGGCAGGAGGATGGATGTCTGCAGTTTGAAGCCAGTAAAGGTTAAGTTCTCAAGACTGTCTCAAAAAAGTGAAAGAGAAAAGAAGAGGAGGGAGGGGTTATGACAGAAGCTTGAAGGAAGGACCCAGTAGATTCTGAGTCATTCCAAGGGCTGAGAGTCTATCTGGGTTACATAGCTGATCTAGCATCAAAGAAGGGCTGGGTGTTACCCATGAAAGAAGGGCTTTCATAGTCCTACTGAGAACAAATGGTAAGAACTGGTCCATAGCTAGGCAGAAGGCAAGTGTAGGGGTGTGTGTGTGTATAAAAGAGTTTCACTATGGGGGCTGGATAGATAGATGGCTGAGATTAACAACAGCAGCTGCTCTTCTATCAGACTGGGGTTCAATTTCCAGTACCCACCCGGAGGCTCACAACTGTCTATAATTCTAGTCCAAGGGTGCCTAGCACCCTCTTCAGGCTTCTTGGTGGGTATTACATGCGTATGGAATACACATGCAAGCCTAATGCCCATACATGTATGTAAAAAAGTTTATGTAGCTCAGGCTAACCGTGAACTAGATCTCCCCCTGCTTCTGCTAAGTGCTGGAGATACAGCTGCGTGCCAGCTAGAAACAAGTTTATACCAGAGGTCACAACTCCACACTAGGAACGGAGCAGCCTGACAAGATCAAAGCCTCTGGGGATAACTCCAACTAAAAACCTTCGTAACAGACCATCTCCTTGAACTTCATCTTTCTCGTCTGCATAACTGGAGTCAGAGAATAAGGACATCAGACCTAGGCATAAAGGCATATAACTTTAGTCCCAGCGCTGAGAGGCTGAAGCAGAGGATCATGAGTTGGAAGCCAGCTTGGGCTACACAGCCAGCCTTTACCTCAGCTAATCTGTGTGATGTAATCCCAGTAGAACACCAGAGGCTCAAGGTCATACTAGGGTAAGTAGCAAGTTCAAAACTAGTCTGAGTTCTCCTCTCTCTCTCTCTCTCACTCTCTCTCTCTCTCTCTCTCTCCTCTCTCTCTCTCTCTCTCTCTCTCTCTCTCTCACACACACACACACACACACACAAATTTTAAAAAGGAAAAAAGAAAATGGCTCAATGAGTAAATGCTTGCAATCAAGCCTGAAGATAAGAGTTTTCAATCTACTCATGGTAGAAGGAAAATTCTTGCTGTCTGATCTCCACATGCACATACACTAAGTATAGTATTACTAATATTATTAATAAAGACTGTCTCAATTAAATAAGTTGGGAAAAGTGGTGCATGCGTATAATCTCAGCACTTGGGGGAGCTGAAGCAGGGGGATGAAGAATTCAAGAATAACCTGTCTTTAAAGGCTCTGTCTAATACCTTTCCACATCCACCCTTGATAAAAAAAGGGGAAAGGGAATGACATTAAACCTAGCTGGGCTAATTCAGAGAGAGCCAGCATATGCAGTGTCCAGAACCCTGATGCTTAATAACTAAAAATTTTGAGTGAGCTCTATAGGCTTCATCGATCTGGCTCTAACTGAGACGATTGTAGGCTACTCTAGGCATTGCCACTGACACTGGGAAGGGGACGTTTGGGGCCAAAAAATAAAAATAAGTAAAAAACAAAAAAACCAAATCATTGCAATCCAGGGCATTCCCAGTAACTGGATTGCATTATCAGATGAGTTCTTTCTGTGTCCTGGCCTCAGTTTCTCCCTCTTGAAAGATGGTAGCGGCAGAAAAGAGGAGGATGAGAAGAGAGGGAGAGAATGAGCCAGGGAAGAAGAGAGGGAGGGAGAAGGGGAGGGAGATGGAGAAACGGAGGTGGAGGTGGGGATAGCAGGAAAGGAAAGTGGGGAGGTGAGAGAGGAGGGTAGAGTGGGGGGTAGGGAAGAGGGGAAGGGAGAGAGAGAGGAAGGGAGGGAAAGAGGGAGGGAGGCTAGGAGGGAGATGCAGGGCGGATAGGAGGGAGGGAGAGCGCGAGACTTGTAAAAGAACTTGAAGTCTTTCAAAGAGCTTGACACCATGCTTGACCCAGGGATAAACTGGCCTGGTTAAAGCCATCACTGTAGCAGGGTCCCGATAGGGGAAAAATCGGGCACGTGTCTCGGATGCTGCCGGAGAACCCAGAGTAGGGCGGCCCACGCCCTCTGCACCGAGTCCGGATCTCTTCCTCTCACGGGAGCCCCAAGGTGCAGCCTCGTCACCTCAGAGCACCGAGGCCCAGTGGTGGACGAGGACTGGGGCGTGCCTGTGCCTGCCCCACCTCCTACCTCAGTTTCTGGCTTTCCGGGCCCGTTATGCCGCGGAGGAGGCCAGATCTCCAAGCGTGAAGCAGAGCGGTGATGAGACACGCCTGTCCCGGCAAGCTCGAGCCCAACTTCCGCAAGCTCGCGAGGCCCCGCCCCGGGCCCTGGGCGACCCCTAAGAGGTACCTGAGCTGCGACTCATTCGCTTCTCCCAGCCGGACGGCAGCTTCTCCTCGTCCGCCATCTTCCCTCCTGCCGCAGCGCCCGCTCCGCCTCCGCGGCTGTGACCCCGCGCCAGACCAGCGCTGCTGTTGATTGGCTCGTCCAATAGAGACGCCAATTGGACGGCAGCCCGGAGCCTCGAGCACTAGAGCTTTTTATTGGACTCTCCGGCCTCCTGGACCGCCCCTATACACACCCTCCCTCCTTTCCAACTCCACTGCTGATTGGTTCGTCTGGAAGCCACGCCTATTGGATGCTCCAACCGGGGAAGTGGCTTCCTTTAAGCATCAAAAGGGCTCTCTACCCTTCTTAGTGCGCTTAGCCCACAAAATAGAGCTTATTTGACTGGCTCCTGCGGCAGCCAATCCGGCCTTCTTCAGCCTGTCTCGGCGGTCCGCCAGCATCCACGCGGAAGTGGCCAGCTGGGACTAAGGTATTTGGTACTTTTGCAGTGCTTTGCTGTTGCCATAGCAATGCAGTTGCCTTGGTGACAAGAGGCTAACTAGCCTAAATTTGGCTTTTGAATTCTTCTTCCCACCTGTTTCCTCCAGATGTCCAAAGCGAAGCCAGTCCTTTTTGGTTTTACAAGGTGAACCATTTCACTGGTCTATTCACCCACCTTCCATGTCTTTTTTAGACCCTACTTCGGCTTATTCCTTCTCCGTGGGCTCCTCCTGGCTTCTAGGCAGGTGACTGATGGGTGAGACCATTACCACTAGGGAGAGGGTGGGTAGCTCCAACGATCGGTTTTAGTCAATTGGTAGTCTGAGGAAAAGGGTGTGTTAGTGTATACCTTCAATCCCAGTACTCAGGAGGCAAAGGCAGGCAGTTCGAGACCAGCCTGGTCTACAAAGTGAATTCCAGGACAGCCAGGGCTACACAGGAAACCATGTCTCAACAAGCAAACGAACAAACAAACAAAAGAAAAAAAGATCTAGCCGGGCGTTGGTGGTGGCGCACGCCTTTAATCCCAGCACTTGGGAGGCAGAGGCAGGCGGATTTCTGAGTTCCAGGACAGCCAGGTCTACATAGAGAGACCCTGTCCCGAAAAACCAGAAAAAAAAAAAAAGAAAGAAAGAAAAAAAGATCTGTGGAGGGCTAGAGAGATGGCTCAGTGGTTAAGAGCTTTTGCTACCAAGCCTGATGATTTGACACAGGAACATCTTTGTGACTTTGAAGCCAGCCTGGTTTATACAGTGAGTTCCAGGACACCCAGGGCTACACAGACAGACCCAGTCTTAAAAAAAAAGAAAAAAAGGTGGGGGAGAATAGCCCAGACCTAGTGTTCAAATCATAGTAGTAAAAAAATTACATGACAGATTTAATAAGGCTACTTCCTTATTTCAAGCCAGTACAGAAGTATAGAGACCAGATAAAAAGCTTCATTGCATTCTTCTTAGCCAGAAATACTCAATGCATTCACATAAGGTTCTATTACAAATGTTTATTTTTCTGGATGTGGTAGCATATGATTTTAGTCTCAGCACTGGGGAGGCAGAGACAGATGGATCTGTGAGTTTGAGGCCAGCCTGGTCTACAAAAGGAGTTTGAAGAGAGTTAGGGATGTTACACAGAGAAATCTTGATTCAACAAACAAACAAACAAACAAACAAACAATAGTTTATTTTATGCATGGTATGGTGGTCTTGCCTTTAGTCTCAGAGCTCAGGAGGTAGAGGTAGGAGGCAATCTGGGTTCAGTTCCAGCCAGATCTACATTCAAGTTTCAGAGTGGCCAGGGCTACATATAGAGAACCTGTTTCACAAACAATAACAACAAAATTCACCTCAAAACCAAATAATGTTTATTATTAACCTGAGTCATGGTTTGGTGCATACGTGGAGGTCAGAGGACAGCTCTGTTATGGGGTAAAGCCTGGAGACAACTCAACATGACCAAACTTCAAATTGATAGTCTGGATGGCAACTGCCTGGAAAGGAACATATCTCATAGAGCAGCCCCAAATGCTTATTACATGTAGTTTTTAAAAATAAAGAACACAGAAAAACTACATTTGGGGCAAGCCAGTAAGCAATTTAATAAAGAGCTAAGAACATGCAGTTATCTGGGGCATTTTTACCCTGAATTTGTAAAACAGGGTTGGGTGCTCTCCCATGGGACTTTTCAGGGCAAGGGGTAAAAACCAGAGATGGCTGTACCCGAGACAAGATGGAGAAGGTTTTACCCTGTTACAAGCTCTATGTAGTTGGTTCTCTCCTTCCAGCTGGGTTTCAGGGCTGGAACTTAGGTCTTAAGGTTCAGGAAGAAGCATCTTTATACCAGCCCAGCTTTTCTATTGTTTTCTTAAAAAAAAAAAAAAAAAAAAAAAAAAAAGACTATGCAGCTTAGAGAGATGTCTCAGTGGGTTGATACACAATTGTGGAGTCCTGAGTCTAAATGTGAAGAACCCACATAAAGCTGGATGCAGTAACAAACAGGCATCAGCAACTCGATTTCCACATCCAGAAGGAGACAGTGACAGCCGAAGTCCTCAAAACTCCTGTGTTGACTTATCTTGGTTGTCAACTTGACCACATCTGGAATTAACTAAGAAAGCAGTGGGGACTCACCTGCAAGGGATTTTTCTCGGTTGGATTATTTGAAGTGAAAGACTCACCATAAATCTAGGTCATCTGAGGGCAGAAACCTACCCCTTAAATCTGGGCCACACGTTCTGGTGGCAGCCCACATGAAAGGGCATGGAAGAAGGAAGCTGTTGCTCTTTGTCTATTTGCCTTCACTCTCACTGGTGGTAGTGTCTACTTCATGGGACTCCAACATAGACTGGAAACTGACAGCTCTCTAGATCTTCTCTGGGCCTCTAGTACCAACTGGGACTGCTGAGACATTCAGTGAACCAGACAACCACCAGATCCTTGACCTTTCTTTCCCTCCAGGAGCTGGCCATTGTTGGACTACTCAAACCAAAGTCTGTAAGCCACTTGAATAAATCTCATATAAAATATTCATCCACCAGTTAATAAAAGCTAAGAACATGCGGTTATCTGGGGCTTTTATCCCATTCTACTGTTCCTTTAGAGCTTTGATTAATATGGCTACTGAACCAGGTAGCCTCAAGTACAAGTAGCAAAAACAAAGACACCATGTCCCAAACAAGATAGAGGGCTAGAACTGACAACCAAGGTAGTCCTCTGACTTCCATAAGCAGCCCACGGCATAGTGCACACATAAGCTCAAACATGCACACTAAAATAAAAGCTAAGCCAGCTCAGTAGTACAACCAGCTTAGACTGTGCAAGGCTTTGGGTTTGAGCTCAGCATTGAAAAGAAAAACCCACAAGAGTACTGTGCCAATATATATTTATAGAGCCAATGAGGTAGTTCATTGGGTAAGAGTGTGTCCTGAGTGAGTTCCAGGACAGCCAAGACTACACAGAGAAACCCTGTCTCAAAAAATAAAAAAAAAACAAAAAAAACAAAACAAAACCAAAAAAAGGATCTCATTATGTGGCTCATTGTGTTTTGGACTGCTGTAACAAAATATCCAATAAAAGCAATTTTAGTACTTTACCACTTTTGAAACAAGGTTTCTTTGCTTAGTTTGGTCTCAAACTTAAGATCCTCCTACTTGTCCACCCAAGTTTATTTTGTTTACAAGGATATATGTGTATCTCTGTTTCTGTGTGTGCTGAAGTATGGGTGTTAGAGCTGGGTGGTGGTGGCACACGCCTATAATCCCAGCAATTAGGAGGCAGAGGCAGGCGATTTCTGAGTTCGAGGCCTGCCTGGTCTACATAGTGAGTTCCAGGACAGCCAGGGCTATACAGAGAAACCCTGTCTTGAAAAACCAAAAAAAAAAAAAGTAGTAGTAGTAGTATGGGTGTTAGAGGACAACCTTGAGTTGGAACACAATCTACCTCCTTTTATGCAGTCATTAGCCTAAAGCTTACCAATTAAGCTAGACTGGCTAGCAAGGCCACTGACGATCTCGTCTTTACCTGTCCAATGATGAGACTAAGTGTACACCTGCACATCCAGCATTTTTACATGGGCTCTAGGGATCAAACTCAGGTTCTCATGCTTGTAGGGCAAACCGTCTACGTATCTCCCCACTAAACCAAAAAATACTCTTCAGAAATTACTGATCCTCTGGAAACAAAGACAGCCTTACTTTCCTTTTCCAAACTTGGGCCGCACTGTGAAGGGTAGATGGAAATAATGCATGGGCACATCCACAGCTCCTGGCAATTTTTTAAGAGCAAAAATGAGACCATGGTGGTACAGGCCCTTTTCAATCTCAGCACTTGCGAAGTGGAGGCAAGAGTCAAGATCATTGATGGTACACAGCCAGTTCAAGGATATCCTGGTCTACAGGAGACTTTCAAGACAAAAATTTTCCAACTGTTGAGATGCCAGGTGTGCACCACTAGGCCCAGCTTCCAGTCAATCTTGAGCTTCCCTCAATGAGCAGTAGTATACCTAACTACCAGACACCGGCTCTCCCCTCAGGACACAACTCTCACACAAGCATCACAGCAGCAAAGCAGCAGCAAAGTCTTTATTCATGTGAACTGTTAAAAATGGCCATCTATACCAGTGTCAAATGAGGGTGGGAGAGGAAGGCAGGGCAGAGCAGGGCAAGGAGGAGGAAGGAATTCCCCTCTACTGGTAATAAAGCTCCAGGTTCATCCCATCGTGGATTTCATCTGAAGGTCAAGTGTTAAGGAACTTTCACTGAGAGCTGGCTCTACCTTCCATCTACTCACAGCTGGATCTTGTGGCTCAACGTCCAACCCTAAATTAGGGAACGGACTTTCTGATCTAAGAACTCAATAATATTCAGTGGTCCGTAAGACCACTGAGAAGGCCAAGATGTTTGCCAAAGCCTGGTATACAGAGTCAGATCCCCAAGCACACCCCCACCCCATCTCACACACACACACACACACACACACACACACACACACACAGAACAATACATTTTCTTAAATGTTCACGCTCAGGCTGGAGATAGGGCTGCTCTTCCAGAGACCTGGCTTTAAGTCCCAGAATGCGTGTGGTGGTTCCAGGGAATCTGAAGCTTTCTTCTGGTCTCTGCTGGCAGCAGACATGCATGAGGTGCACAGACATAACTGCAGGCAAAAGATCCAGACCCCCCGTCCCCAAATCTCACACACACACACACACACACACACACACACCTACAGTCACACTCCACCTTCACCTTCTGTCCAACACTCAGGTTGGCATTCAGTAATAAGTATTTTGAACTTGAATGTCAAAATCCTTCGGAGCCAAGTTAAATTATTTCACCGACCACCCTCTTCACCAACAAAATAATTCCACAAGTTTCCATTTTCTCAGTAGTCACATTAGGACACATTCGAAGTTAAACATCCCTCTTGCTTAATTTCTGTACAGGTTTCAGTATAGAACCAGAACTCGAGATAAATACGTGGAATCTTTCATGAATGTTAGAAAAAGGATACAATCTCCCAGAGACACGTGGTCCTTAAAAATCGTGTACCTACGGGATAGATAGCTTTCAGAGAGAAGCTGAAAGGGGTGGAGTGTCTTTTGTCCTGAAAACAAGCTGAGCCCTTCTTCGGGGTTGCCCGAGGTGCTAGCCCTAACCGAAACCTTCTAGCCTAATATTGACCAGCGCGTACTTACCACTTTTTAAGAACGATCTTATTCCAGCGGGTGCCAGTTTGAGCGGCTATCAGTTTCTTCAAGTCGCCGATGGTGTCATCGGTGCTGGGCACGAAGGAGTTAAGGTAAATGAAAGGAAAAGGTAGACCGAGGAAGCCGATAACAGGCCTCCCGGTAAGCGTCATTTAAGTGAAATCATCCAACACCACCATCTGCCCCAGAGACCACTGGCAGTCACCCCTCGGTGGATACTTGCACTTAACGCGGACTTTCTTTCCCAGACGGTCGTTGCAAACCACCTCAATCATTGTGGCTGGAGCTACACCGGGTGGAGAGAAGCATGAAAAGGAGCAGAGTCAGGCCTTTCGGGGTCGTCCAGGTTCTCAAAGCCCCTTCCTCGGTTAAGTTCTCTGGTCAACATTTCCCCGAACACCGGACTCAAACCCCTGCAGCCCCAGTCTACAGTTTCAATTGCAGGGACCACAGACAGTCACGACTCCACCCCTTAACTGCGGCAGGCCCAGGCCCAGACTCACCCGGCTTTGCCTCCCGCAACCCCTAGGCTCCCAACTCTCGGCAGCTTCTCGTGACCTCGGGCCTCTCCGCTTAGCCTTCTCACCTCAAAAATCCTCGAACCTATCGACGACACAACTTGTAGCTCGAACGCTGAACCCTGGCCGGATTTAAGGATGGAAACAGGAAGCGGAAGTGATATAACGGAACCACCGGCCCTTAGATGCTCCGGGTTCCGGGCTAGCAAAGATTGCGATTCTGTTGCGCAGTCTGCATGAGCTGAGACTAGCTAAGAGTGGATTTACAGCCGACGTTGGAACTAGTGTTGGAGACTCCTTCATCGTGGCAGAAACCTAAAGGGTCCCAGCGGCGGGGTGATCGACCTTTCCCAAGCCAGCCTGACAAGCCTCCTACCGCACAATCCCGGCTGCAGGTGTACGGAAATGGAGTCATGCAGGGCCTGTGGCTTTCTTTCATTCAAAGCTCAGCCTCAAACCCTGTGCTTGCCTTTCCCCTCTGACCGTAGTGACCGTTTCAGAGGCTGCAGGGGTGCAGACTGCAGTTGATGAAAACTAAGTCGGATCCTGGACGGGAGGCCATGTTGCGTGCCACTCCGCCTGTCTGTGCCCTGCCTGCAAAGATGTTGGAAACAGCATACGGGGAAAGATCTTTTGCTTTGGTTTTTAATCTTCAATGAACACCTGTTCCAGATTACAGAATCGCGAGAGCTGATGGGAGAGGAATCTCTTCTTAAATTCAACCAGTTTCACCTTTATTGAGCGATTCCTTCTTAACAGACAGGACTCTTAGCAAGGTAAGCATATATTGACTCGAGAAAAAGAAAAGTCTACCCAGGGCCTTGTGCTTACCTAATACGACTTGTGCTTACCTAATACAAAATTTAATCTTATGCGTAGATAGGAGAAGGCATTCTAGCTTTCTTTTGCGGCTGTGGCCACGCCTCCCTGGCTTGGCAGTCCTGCTGTCTCCTCACCCCCACCCTAGTCACATCTTTCAGTTTCGAATGAAGTTCTGTTCCGCATCTTTAGTGCTTAGATCTGTTCCAATCTCTCCCCAATGCCTTGTTTCCGTTCCGAAAAGACTTCCCAGGGTCTACCCGACTCCCATATTGGCGAGTGAGCCATCGGCCATAGTATCCGGGCATACATACAAGAAAAGTTGTGGGGTTTTGTTTTTCTTGTTTTGTTTTTTGGTATTTGTTTTAGTGTTGGAGGTCGAACCTAGGGCCTTCTAGCATGCTAGCAGCCAAGGGCTCTCCCACTTAGCTGCACACCCAGCTCCTGGTTTAGCTCCTGTTTCTCCAGCGATACTTTTAGAGCCCCGTCCTAAAAGCTCTTAACTATTCCTATAGTCCTAAATCCCCCAGCCGCCCCCTTTACCGCCCGCCCATTCTAAACTTGATCCCATCCCCTATATCAGACCTTGTTCCGCCTAATCTAAGTTTTACAAGTTTGGTCTTCAGGTTCAGCTAGAACCCCTGGTTCTTGAGCCCGTTCCCACACAAGTCATGGTTTATGGTTTTGCTGCTCTGTTAACTTTCCCTGCTCAAGTCATGCCTTCTGGGAATACGGTCTGGTCCAAGGCTGTTCTCTGCCTTGGCAACAACCCTAAACCTTTCCCAGCCCAAGCCAAACCTTTTACGCACGCCACTAGCCTAGAAACGCCCCTAGTCTCTTCCTACTGAAGCCACGCCTTCCCATTGTTGCGGACGGCCTCCAATCGGCTCCTCTGCCCCTGGCCACACCCCCCACTCGGCGGCGCTACTTCAAATGCTAGTACTTTGGCCTCGCTCGCAACACAGTTGCTCTTCGTCTCTTTCCCTCTCTCCCAGAGTCCCGCCTAGGGACTTTTCTGCTTTTCCCCAGCCCCTGGGCCCCCTGGTCACGGCCCAGGACCACGCCCAGCCCGTTGGAGCCACGCCTTCTAGGCGTGTGCCTTTCCTCAGCCCGGCCTGCAAGGCGTCTACCTGCCTCAGCTCGCCACGTCTCCGGGCTCTGGCTACGCCCCGAGCCCTGTCTTGCCAGAGTCACGCCTTCTGGGTTGTCTGCTGACCCTTCCGGGTCTGCTGCTTATACTTAGCTCCACCTCATGGCCACGCCCCCGGGGCGTTCCTCACCCCCCAGCCTTCTGGGTTTGCTGTTCGTCTTCCCTCCCGGCCCTGGCCACGCCTCATGCCCCCTCCTCTCCTCAGCCACATCTAGGTTTTCCTATTCCCAGTTCCTCCCGTTGGCCAAGCCGGTCAGGCCTAGTCAGTCTCTAGTCTTGGCCTCCAAACGGTCGTCAGACCGCGCCAGTCCAGTTCCGGGGCCTCAGGCACTTTTCTAGGAAGTTAAGGACCCTCGGCAGGCTTAGGAAAGTCGTGCCGGTTCGGCCAGTCCGGCCACCTCAGCGCCCTCGGGGGAGTGCGGCCTTGCCACCACCGGAAACGGAAGCACACGACGGCCGGACCATGGCGACGCTGTTTGACCTCCCAGACTTGGTGCTCTTGGAGATCTTCTCTTACCTCCCTGTCCGGGACCGGATCCGCATCTCCAGGTGCAGCCCGGTTCCTCAGGGGAAGAGCCGGGCATGGGCTCGGCAGGAGATGCGGATCCGGTCCCAGCAGGCCGGGGTCGTTCTAACGGCCGGTCCACTCCTCCAGGGTCTGTCACCGCTGGAAGAGGCTAGTGGATGACCGGTGGCTATGGCGACACGTCGACTTGACGCTCTACACGGTACGCGGGACCCTGGAGCGGTTCGGGGAGAGCCACCCTCCTGCCCTGGGACGGAAGGGGGGGTGTTTTGTTTTGCTTTCTAGTGTTTGCTTGCTGATGGTTTTATTTATTTATTTTTGACAGTTTCTTGAGGCTTTTATTTTGTTGGTGGTGTTTCTTTGGGGGCGGGGGAGGTTTTCTTTTGCGACAGGGTCTCTAGCCCAGACTGGCTTCCGGCTTCCTATGAAGCTGAGGTTCAGTTTGAGTTTCTTTTTTTATTTATTGGATATTTTCTTTATTTACATTTCAAATGTTATTCCCTTTCTTGGTTTCCCCTCCAGAAACTCCCTATCCCATTCTCCCTCCCCCTGCTTCTATGAGGGTGTTCCCTCACCCACTTCCACCTCACCACCCTGGCATTCCCCTACACTGGGGCATTGAGCCTTCAAAGGACCAAGGGCCTCTCCTCCCATTGATATCAGATAAGGCCATCCCCTGCTACATATGAGACTGGAGCCATGGGTCCCTCCATGTGTACTCTTTGGTTGGTGGTTTAGTCCCTGGGAGCTCTGGGGGATCTGGCTGGTTGATACTGTTCTTCCTATGGGGTTGCAAACCCCTTCAGCTCCTTCAGTCCTTTCTCTAACTCCTCCACTGGGGGCCCCTTGCTCAGTCCAATGGTTGGCTGGGAGCATCTGCCTTTCTATTTGTCAGGCTCTTTCGGAACCTCTCAGGAGACAGCCATATCAGGCTCCTGTCAGCACTTCTTGGGATCCACAATAGTGTCTGGATTTGGTGTCTGTATATGGGATGGATCCCAGGTGGGGCAGTCTCTGGATGGCCTTTCCTTCAGTCTCTGCTCCACACTTTGTCTCCATATTTCCTCCTGTGAGTATTTTGTTCCCCTTCTAAGAAGGACTGAAGCATCCACACTTTGGTCTTCCTTCTTCTTGAGCTTCATGTGGTCTGTGAATTGTACTTGGGTATTCCAAGTTTTGGGGCTAGAGAGATGGCCCAGAGGTTAAGAGCACTGACCTCTCTTCCAGAGACCCTGAGCTTGAATTTCTAATCTACCTCTGCCTTCTAAATATTGGACTTACCAGCATGGGCCCCCATGCCTTGTTTCTGTGTTACTGGGAATGGAATTTAGGTTTCTTGGATGCTAGGAAGGCACTCTTCTGACTGAATCATGTACTGGTTTCCAACTAACCACCCACTGCTTCAATCTCCTGAGTGCTGAAATTACAGCTGTAGGCCACTGTGACCTAGAAGTATTTGCGTTTTGTTTGTTTTTCTTGAGGCAAAATTTCTCTGTAGCCCTGGGTGACCTGGAACTCTGCTTCTCTAGTGCTGGGACTAAGGGTGTGCACCACCATGCCCTGCTGGTTTGGTTTTTAAGTGCATTCGTGCTTGGAATTTTCTGCATGTCTATCCTAGCACCAGCCTTTACCTCTTCCTCTGCAACTATCAGACCTCAGTTTCTCATCCAAGATAGGGGGATTTAACATAGTGCTTGTGGAGCTATTGGTGGTACAGTGTTTGACTCTGGTGAAGCCCTGGGCTCCATCTCTAGCACCAAGAAAAAAAAAGTACTTTCTGTCTGGTGTATTTTATGACTTAGCCAGTTGCATAGGGAGATGATTTAGACCAGTGTGTGATCTCCAGCATTTAATAAATGTAAGCTTATAACTTTTGAGTTTTTCTGGTTTTGTTGTTTTGATTCTTGAGATGGGTCTCAGGTATCTCAAAATAGCTTCCAGCAGGCTATGTAACCAAGGATGACAGAAGGTTCTGCTCCTCTTGCCTTTTCCTCTTGTATGCTGGTGTAATCACGGGTATGTGCCATCACATAGTTCATGTGGTGCTGAGAACCAAATCCACGCTTGTGTTTGCTAGGCAAGCACTTACCTAACCCAGCCACATTCCCAACCTCTACTTTGTGGTCTTTTGAAACAGCATCTGTCAGTGCAAAAATATAACTGTCACCTCAGTGTGGATAAGAGTTTACTCTGGAGCCAGATATGAGTGACCATGTACCAAGAATACAGAATTAGGTTTTCTCAAATATATGTTTACATATAACAATTCCATGAAAACATTTTCTACATTATTATTATTATTATTATTATTATTGAGACAAGGTTTCTCTGTGCGGCTCTGGCTGGCCTGGAGCTCAGTCTGTAGACCAGGTAGCCTTTGAACTCATGAGTTCCACCTGCGTCTGCCTTCAAGTGCTGGGGCTAATGGTGTGTGTGCACTAACTCTGTCCAGCAAAATTTTATAGTAATAGACTAGAGAAAGCCGTAATTTAAGACACCTTTCAAAAGAGCTAGCCATTTCTCTAGCAACTACACAGAATATTTTTTAAAAAGATTTATTTTCTTTGTCAAAAAGTGGTCAAAATTTTTTATACCATAAGACTGGGCCTAGTACAGGCTTGTTACTACAGAGGTTGAGGGAGGAAGGTCATAAATTCAAGGCCAGCCTGGGTAATTTAGCTCGGCCCTGCCTTTAAATACAAATAAAGGAAAGGCCCAGAACTGTGACTTGGTTCTAGAATGTTTTCCTGGCCTGTGTGAGGCCCTGGGTTCATTGCCCAGTGTCTTCAGAAATAAGAGGATGCTATGAACTGAGGTATAGCTGAGTTCACAGCATGTCCTTAAAGTACATGGAGTCTTAGATTCCATCCCAACGTAAGCAATGAATCGCTTGTTCTACCCAGCTGTTTCCCCTTCTCTTTGGGGTAAAGTGTACATACAATGAAATGCACCGTACTGTCTTGTTGATTGCATAGTTTATTTTTGTGTGCATGCACCTACATGTACATGTTTGTGTATGCATGAGTCCAAATGCATATGTGTACAAGAGCACAGAGAGGCCACAGGTCAGTTTAGGGTATCTTCCTCAGGTAGATTTCCCCCCCCCATCTTCCCATCTTCTCTCTCTCTTTCTCTTACACACATACACATACACACACACACACACACACACACACGTTTGTACCCGTATATGTACATGTAAATTTTTTTGTTTTGTTTGAAACAGGATCTCATTATGTAACCTAAATTTGCTGTGTAGACCAGGCTAGCCTGGGATTTAGAGAGATCCCCTTGTTTATGTGCTGTTCCCCACCCAACCCAAAGGTGTGCACCACAATCTCGGACTGCCATGTTTGTTTTTGAGACACGGTCTTCCACTGAACTTGGAGCTTTCCAGTTGACTAGGCAGGCTGGCCAGAACTCTGGATCCTCCTTCCTGCCTCAACCTTCGCTGTGTGCTGGCAGGGATTAAGGACATGAGTCTTGATACCCAGCAAAAGAAACTGCTTTGCTCTAGGGAAGGAAGCTCATAGAAGAGCAGAATCCCAGGGAAACACCAGAACCCAGATCCCAGGCATGTCTGTCACCAGTTAGATGGATCTTCTGGGAGCCCCCATACCTCTCCTCCAGTCACCCCAATCTCTGGCTCTTGCAGATGCGGCCGAAAGTCATGTGGCACCTCCTGCGCCGGTACATGGCATCCCGGCTCCACTCGTTGCGCATGGGCGGCTACCTGTTCTCTGGCTCTCAGGCCCCACAGCTGTCCCCGGCCTTGATGCGGGCCCTGGGCCAGAAATGCCCCAACCTGAAGCGCCTGTGCCTGCACGTGGCTGACCTGAGCATGGTGCCTATCACTAGCCTGCCTTGCACACTGAGGACCCTGGAGCTGCACAGCTGCGAGATCTCGATGATCTGGTTGCAGAAGGAGCAGGACCCCACAGTGCTGCCACTGCTGGAATGCATCGTGCTAGACCGAGTACCAGCCTTCCGCGATGAGCACCTGCAGGGCCTTACCCGCTTCCGAGCCCTGCGCTCGCTGGTGCTGGGTGGCACTTACCGGGTCACTGAGACCGGGCTAGATGCCAGCCTGCAGGAGCTCAGCTACCTGCAAAGGCTGGAGGTGCTGGGCTGCACCCTGTCGGCCGACAGCACCCTGCTGGCCATCAGCCGCCACCTCCGAGATGTGCGCAAGATTCGGCTGACCGTTGGGGGCCTGTCAGCCCAGGGCCTAGTCTTCCTGGAGGGAATGCCTGTCCTGGAGAGTTTGTGCTTCCAGGGTCCCCTTATCACCCCAGAAATGCCCACACCCGCTCAGATTGTGTCCTCCTGCCTCACCATGCCTAAGCTCAGAGTGCTTGAGGTGCAAGGGCTGGGCTGGGAGGGCCAGGACGCAGAGAAGGTCCTGTGCAGGGGCCTGCCCCACTGCATAGTTATCGTCAGGGCTTGTCCCAAAGAATCCATGGATTGGTGGATGTGAGGGCATCACCCATCCATCTCTGGAACCTAGCCTAGCTCTGAAAGTGACCTTCCAAGCAAACTGAATCCTGTAAATTAATCAGGCATGAGGGACCTGGAGGGCTCAAGGAGAGGAAGCTAGGACCTTGGGGCTTCCTGAGCTGGGCTTGTCTGTAATCTGGGTGACCTCAGACTTGTCATCCAGCCTCTGGAAGGCCCAGTTCACACATTTAGGAATATGCATCATAGCTACCTCATGATTCATTTTTAAATCTTTACCATCTCTCCCTGCCCCCCCCCTTTTTTTCCCAATACCTGAGATCAAAACCATGGCCTTAGGTATGTTAGACAAGCATTGTTGTGTGCCTGAGCTACACTGGAGCCCTGGGAAGCCTTAACAAACCCAGAAGACCCTTATCGAGGGCTCATCTTCAGGAAAGGTCAGGAGCAGGTCAACGTGTTCAGGGCTCTGAGGTCGGCCTGGTTTTCTACCTACATGGTTGAGAGACATGGAGGTCAGGGGCAGGGGAGCCATGCTGTTCGAGTTTTCTAAGAGGTTCTCAATCATTTACTGTATTTTGTATCCTGCCTTTTTCAAGTTTTCTACAGCATATAATATTTTACTATTAAAGAAAGAGAATGTTTTTCAAAGTGTGTTGCACTCATTTAACAAGGGTTGTTCCTCCCCAGCACACGTTATTCACAGGCAGTTTTTAGTATTTATTTACTTATCCTTTGTATTACATTTATTCATTTTGTGTTTGTGTGTGTGTGCACCCACTAAAGCTCATGTGTGGAGGCTAGAGGACAGCTGTGGGCGTCAGGTCTTTCTATCCTATGGATCTTGGGGAATCAAACTTTAGTGGTCAGGCTTGGTGACAAGTGCCTGTACCCACTGAGCCATCTTGCCAAGCTGTTTATTATTTCTTAGATGGGCGCTTCATGTAGTAATCTTCAAATATATTGGAAGTTGAGGATAACTTTGAACTCCTAATTGTCCTGCCTCTGGCTACCAAGTGCTAGAGTTTCTGATGTACACCACCTCTCCTTCCTTATGGGATGCTAAGGATGGCTTTGAGCACACCAAGCAAATGCTCTACCCCTGAGCCACCTACCAGGCCCTCCCAGGCACCTTTCTAGGTACCTAGCTGCACAGTGAACAAAGGGAAGACCCTGCAGCTCCAAGTGTAGATGGTAGGGGACTAAAGAGGTAAGCATATTTGTGAACCAGACACGGCACAGACCTGGTCAGTACCCAGGAGGTGAAGGAGTCTCAAGTTTATAGTCAGCCTGGGCTACAGTAGAGTGAGACCCCATTTCCAAAACAAAAACACATCCCTGGGATCATTTCAGAGCCTCTTAGGTGGTGAACTGAGGTGTTTTTTTTTTGTTGTTGTTTTTTTGTTTTTTTTGTTTTTTTGGTTTTTCGAGACAGGGTTTCTCTGTATAGCCCTGGCTGTCCTGGAACTCACTCTGTAGACCAGGCTGGCCTCAAACTCAGAAATCCGCCTGCCTCTGCCTCCCAAGTGCTGGGATTAAAGGCGTGCGCCCAGCCAAGCTGAGGGTTATTACAGGTATATAGACACTTGGGAAGGTGGGCCTCCTCAGAAGTCTGAGAGGTGAAGAGACAATGTGAGGACAGCTAGGGGGTGACAGGAAGGTCTAAGACTTGATGAGGTCCCAGCATGTGGATCAGTGTCAAAACCCTTCTCTTGAACACTTAAGGTTCTGTTCTTGGTACTAGAAAACCAAAATAAGGGGCTGCTGAGATGACTCAGAGGGTGAAGGTGCTTTCTGTCAAGTCTGAATGGAGCTTCATCCCCATGGTCAACAGAGAGCTGACGCCTGAAAATTATTCTTTGACCTCCATACATGTCCTGTGGCATGAGTGGATGGATGCCTGCATTTGTGCACTAGAAGGCATGCGTGTACAAACACACACACACACACACACACACACACACACACACACACACCAAAAAGACCCTGAGGAATGAATTAGGCATTTCCAGAAGCATTTCTGTAGCAATGTGAACAAAGGAGAAAGATGGAGCCGGTTGGGTCAGAGAGATGGAGGCAGGGCCTGGTGTTGGGGTTCAGTGTGAACTGGTGCCTCTTCCTGTTTTGAATGGGAACAGTTTGATCATGCAGGTGCCAGATGCTTAGCGATACTGGCTGAGTGGATCACTTTGATCTGAGCCGGGGGTTGGGGGGCAGTGCACATCTGTGGTCTCTCCACCTGCTGTGGGTGGACCCCCCCCAGGGGGGTGTGCACATTGCCGAGCTGGAAATGCTCAGTTCCTTATTTCAGGTTTACCCGTCAGAAGGGATGTTTCTTGTCTTAGAATACAAAGCTTTCATGTGAGCCTTCAAAGGGACTTCAGAGCCGCTTAGGTGACCAATTCACATGGGACATGACATTTTTTTATTTCTACCACATGGAACTTTAAGGGACATATTCCTCCTAAGGCTATCTGCTGAAACTTTAAACCTAGAGGTAATTACATTAGATGTAAGTGTTAGGAGGGATAGGGCAAAAGGGCAGGGCCCTCATGAATGAGATCAATGTTCCCCTCCCCCATTAATACTTCTGAGTGGGCCTGGGGACCTGGGTCTGTGGAAGAGCACTTGCACAAGCATTAGGTCCTGGGTTCAAATCTTTAGCACCCTCAGAGAAAGCCAGGTGAGGCTATGCCTTGGCCCCAGCACTGTGCGTGGTGGACACTAGGAGATTGTAGGTCTTGGTGGCTGCTAGCCTAGCTCCTGTTTCCACGAGAGACCTGATTGGTCTGAAGGGAATAGGTCAGAAAGTGACAGAGCAGCATGTCTCAACATGTCTCCGCATGTGCACATGGATGCAATCCTCCACACATAATTAAAATTTGCTTCCAAGACCCTTTCGGATCCAATTATGTGACCCTCTGAGGACACAGGAATGACATATAACCTGAGATGTCTTCAGCACTACCACACTTACAGCTTGATCTTAGACTCTGAAGCTTCCACGATTGTTACTAATACATTTCTGGGGTTGGTTGGAGAGGGGTGGGGTGGTCTGTAAGTGCAGCCATGCATGTGACAGTCAAAGGCCAACGTTTAGAAGTCTGTTCTATCCTTCCACTGTGGCTTCCTAGGACCAAACCCAGGTGGTCAAGCTTGTGGAGCACCCACTGATCCCTCTTAGTTTAATTTTTCTGAGACAAGGTCTCTCGATGTTGCCCTGACTGTTGTGGAACTCACTATGATTCTCAACCTTCTTAGTGCACAACCCATTAATACCGTTTCTCATGTTCTGGTAACCTCCAATTATAAAATTATTTTTGTTGCTACTTCATGACTATAATATTACTACTGATATGAATTGTAATGTAAATATCTCATTTCTAATGGTCTTAGATAACCCCTGTGAAAGGGTTATTTGACCCCCAAAGGAGTTGAGAACTATAGATTGAGAACCACTGATGTAGGCCAAGCTGACCTTGAACTTGTGGTGTTCTTGATTCTGCTTCCCCTGTGCTGGGATTAAAGGTATGTGCCACTATGCATGACCAATATTTATTTTCTTTGTAAGTGTGTGTGTGTGTGTGTGTGTGTGTGTGTGTGTGTGTGTGTGTGTGTTTAGTCACACGGGCCACAATACCACATGTGGAGGTTGGAGGACCACTTACGTAAGCCAGTGCTCTCCTTTCAGCCTGTGGGTTCTGAGGTTTAACTTGAGCATCAGTCTTGGTGGCAGGTGCCTTTACCTACTGGGCCATCTCCCTGCCTGACCTCAGCAGTTCTAGTTTCCCAGAGAGCTCTGTGCAGTTGTGTCACTCATCTGCTTCATGCCTGTTTTGTTTTGTTTTGTTTTTTATGAGACAGGATCTCACTGTGGAGCTCTGGCTGTGCACTTGATACTTTTACTGCTTTCTGTCCTACTTGACTTACTCAAACCCTAAACCTTTACACTGAGTACAGAGGGGAACTCATCTCTTGCCTCTGGGCCTTGAAATTCGTATTTTTTTTCTTTCTCAACTCTTTCAGCATTTTGCTATGATGAAGTGGAGAGGTCTGCAGCTGTACGGTAGGTCCTGGAGACATAGCTCCAAGCTCCAAGCAATATAATATCTAACAAAATAAACTTCCAACCAAAATTAATCAAAAGAGACTGGAAAGGACACTTCATACTCATCAAAGGAAAATCCACCAAGATGGTGTCTAAATTCTGATCATCTATGCCTGAAACACAAGGACACCTATATTAGTAAACATTTCTAAAGCCTAAATCACATGTTGAGCCCCACACATTAATAGTAGGAGACTTCAACACCCGACTCATCATCCAGACAAAAACTAAACAGAAATGTTACCAACAGCTGTTAGTATGACTCAAATTCTATATGTCTACAGAACATTTCATCCAAACATAAAAGAATATACACTCTTCTCAGCACCTCATGGAACCTTCTCCAAAACTTTCTCCAAAATACTCTGTTACAAAGCAAGTCTAACAGATACAAGAAAATTGAAATAACCCCCTGCATCCTCTTAGACCACCATAGAGTAAAGGTGGATTTCAACAACAAGAACAGAGACAACAGAAATCCTACAAACTCATGGAAACTGAATAACTGTCTACTGAATAACCACTGGATCAAGGCAAAAATAATAAATAAAAAAGACTTTCTAGAATTCAATGAAAACAGGCCAATGATAACATACCCAAACTTATGGGATATAATGAAACCAGTGCTAAAAGGAAAGATCATTGCACTAAGGGCCTTCATAAAGAAAATAGAGAATCTCATTCTAGCAACTTCACAGCATAGCTGAAAGTGCTAGAACAATGATTTAGGTTCACCCAAGAGGAGTAGGTGGCAGGAAATTATCCAACTCAGGGCTGAAATCAATAAAATAGAAGTGAAGAGAATGATACAAAGAACCAGTGAAGCAAAGAGTTGATTCTTTGAGAAAATTAGCAAGATAGACAAACCCTATCTAACTAACTAACTAAAAGACAAAGAGAGAAAATCCAAATTAACAAAATCAGAAACAAAAAAGGGGACATAACTACAGACACCAAGGAAACCCAAAGAATCAGTAGGTCATACTTCAAAAACCTGTGCTCCACAAAATTGGAAATCTAAAAGAAATGGGCAATTTTCTTGATAGATATCACTTACCTAAGTTAAATCAAGATTGGATAAAGAATTTAACTCAAGAAAACAGAACCAGTCAGTAAAAGTGTCCCAACCGAAAAAAAAAAAGCCCAGGGCCAAATGGTTTTAGTGCAGAGTTCTACCCGACTTTTTTTTTTTTTTCCTTTGTTTTTTTGAGACAGGGTTTCTCTGTGTAGTCCTGGCTGTCCTAGAACTCACTCTGTAGACCAGGCTGGCCTCAAACTCAGAAATCCACCTGCCTCTGCCTCCCAAGTGCTGGGATTAAAGGCGTGCACCACCATTGCCTGGCGTCTACCTGACTTTTTTTTTTTTTAACTTAATTATTTATTTCATGTTTGTGAGTACACTGTAGCTCTCTTCAGACACACCAGAAGAGGGCATCAGATCCCATTACAGATGGTTGTGAGCCACCATGTGGTTGCTGGGAATTGAACTCAGGACCTTTGTAAGAGCAGTCAGTGCTCTTAACCACTGAGCCATCTCTCCAGCCCTCTACCCGACTTTCAAAGAAGAGCTAATACCAATACTCCTTAAATTATTCTACAGAATAGAAACAGAAGGAACATTCCCAAATTCATTTTATGAGGCTACAGCCACACAAAAACTCAACAAAGAAAGAGAATTATGTGCCAGTTTCCTTCATGAATATTGATGCAAAAATACTCAATAAAATACAATCTGAATCCAAGAAAACATCAAAAAGATCATTCATCATGATCAAGTAGGCTTCATCTCAGAGATGCAGGGATGGTTCAACATGGAAATTGGTCAATGTAATCTCTCAGTCTACTGTGTAGAGAAACTGAAAGAAAAACAACACATGATCATCTCATTAGATAGTGAAAAAACATTTGATGAAGTTCAGCAACCCTAAATGACAAAAGTCTCCAAGGGATAAAGGCAATATACAGCAAGCCTATAGCCATCATCAAATTAGATACTGGGTCTCTGGGCTATACAGCTTCTGGTTCCTGGCCCTATAGGTAGTGTAAAGAGTGGGCTCCCTCTCATGGCATGGGTCTCAAACTGGACCAGTCATTGGCTGACCACTCCCATAATTTTTGGGTCCCTGGCACATGTTGTAGATAGAACAAATTGTAGGTCAAAGGTTTTGTGGCTGGGTTGATGAGTCGGGTGTTGAAGTCTCCTACTGTTAATGTGTGGGGCTCAACATGAGATTTAAGCCCATTAAATGGAGAGATACTTGAAGCAATCCCACTAAAATCAGGAAGACGACAAGGCTGTCCACTCTCTTCATACCTATTCAATACATTAATTGAAGCTCTAGCTGAAAGACTAAGGTAGAGGAGGAGATAACAGTATAACAATAAGCAGGCTTGCTGGGCAGTGGTGGCACATGCCTTTAATCCCAGCACTTGAGGCAGAGGCAGGCAGGTTTCTGAGTTCAAGGCCAGCCTGGTCTACAGAGTGAGTTCCAGGACAGCCAGGGCTGCACAGAGAAACCCTGTCTTGAAAAACAAAACAAAACAAAACAAAAAAAACAGTAAGCAGGCTGAGAAAGAAATCAGGAAAGCAGCACCCTTCACAATAGCGGGGAATAATGTAAAATATCTTGGTGTAACTCTGATGAAGCAAGTGAAAGTTCTGTATGACAAGAACTTCAGATCTTTGATGAAAAAAATGGAAGAAGATCTCAGAAGATGGAAAAATATTCCATGCTCATAGATCAGTAGGATTAACATAGTAAAGATGGCAAGTTTACCAAAAGCAATCTACAGATTTAATGTAACCCCAACCAAAATTCCAACACAATTCTTTACAGACTTTGAAAGAACAGTGCTCAACTTCATATGGAAAAACAAAAACCCAGGATTGCTAAAACAATCTTGTACAATAAAAGAACTTCTGGAGGTATCACCATCTCTGATTTCAAGCTATACTACAGAGCAATTGTGATAAAAACTGCATGGTACTGGCATAAAAACAGACAGTTAGCTGGGTGGTTGGGGGCACATGTGGTTAATCCATGTACACAATGGAGTATTACTTGGCTGTTAAAAACATAAAATTTGCAGGCAAATGGAAAGAATTAGAAAAAAAAAATCGTCCTGAGTGAGATAGCCCAGACCCAGAAAGACAAACAGTTGTGTACTCACTTATGATCGGATAGTAGATGTAAAGGATAACCATGCTACAGTCCAGAAATCTAGAGAATCTTAAGTAACAAGGAAGGCTCAAGGGGGGATGAGTGAATCTCCCCCTAGGAAGGAGAAATAGATGTCATGGGGGACTGGGGGTGGGTGGGTATGGGAACAGGGCGGGGATCGGGTTGAGGGAGGATGGAAGGAGAGAATACTGGGAGAGGCAACTGGAATTGGGGTGCGGATCTTGGGAATGACCTAGAAACCTAGTGCAATGGAAACTTGCAGGCATCTATGAGGGTGACCCTAGAGAAGACTCTTAATAGAATTGTATCTAGGGTAAGCATTAGGATAATTGTTTTCTAAAAAAATACTTTGACCTTAGAAAGAAATAAGAAATTATTGTAGAAAACTAATTGTTTTCTGTTATCTATAGAGTTGTTTTTCTGAAGGAGCTTACAGCCTTTGCACGGCTTTGGTCACAGGAGGGCCTGGTGCACCTGGAGGGTCTTGCATTCATTCTTGGGCGCTGCACACAGTGCACAATAAGGACTTAAGCTGCAGGGCAGGATGGTTTCCTTCATGAAACGTGTGGACTAGATTAGGGGCTTTGGTAGGAAAAACTTGCTTTACCCCCCAAAACAACTTTTGTGTGATGGTCTACAAATATGCTTCTGCACGGCTCTTTAAGGTTCAGTTCATTGAAGCTGGAACTCCTTGCTGCCTCAGAGCCCGATTACATTGTGGAGTGACTGTCTTTCTTTGAGTGACTTAGAAAAATGACACTAATGTGGGATATGGAGCCTGAACTGGCCATCTCCTGTAACCAGGCAAGACTTCCAGCAGAGGGATTGGGACACCAACCCAGCCACAAAACCTTTGACCTACAATCTGTTCTATCTACAACATGTGCCAGAGACCCAGAAATTATGGGAGTGGCTAGCCATGCCATGAGAGGGAGCCCACTGTTTACACTACCTATAGGGCCAGGAACCAGAAGCTGGGTATCCCAGAGACCCAGGATAGAACCAAATAGGACTGGAAAAAAAAAAGTCAGTGATCTTTTACTGTACTCATAGACGGTGCCGAGTTGGTGCCTAGCCCAATTGTCGTCAGACAGGCTTCATCGAGCAACTGATGTAAACCGATGACCCACAGACAAATAGTAGGTGGGACTCTGAGAATCTGGCAGAAGAGGGGGAGGAAGAAAGAATCCAGAAGGGTCAAGGACACCAAAGAAAACCCACAGAGTAAACTCACCTAGTCTCACAGGGACTCACAGAGACTGAGCTGACAATCAGGGAGCCTGCATGGGTCTGACCCTCTGCATACATGCTATGGTTGTGTAGCTTGGTCTTCTTGTGGGACTCCTAACAGTGGGAGTGGGAGCTGTCTCTGACTCCTTTGACCACCTTCGGGACCCCTTTCCTCCTTCTGGGTTGCCTTGTCCAGCCTTAATACTAAGTAAGGGTGTTGCTTAGTCTTAACTGCAACTTGATGTGCCATGTTTGGTTGATACCCATGGGAGGCCTGCCCTTGTCTGAAGAGAAATGGAGGAGGAGTAGGTGGAGGAGGGTACTGGAGGGGAGGAGGGATGGGGACTGCATTTGGGGTATAATATATGCGAGAAGAACACATTTTTAAATTCTTAGTACAGTGGTATAGTGCACGCAAAGACATTCCTTCTAAAGAGAAAGGTGAGTTGATGCACCTGTCCTTTCCCACCACCAAGAAAGGAACACAACCTTTGTTAAGTGGGCCTATCTGGAGTTGTGAGACTGCACATTCCTCACTTGGATGTGTTACTCTGGCTGGTATACCAAGTGACTCAGAAAGCTGCTTTGTGTGGGCCCTGGAGCAAGAGAAGGCTCTTCAACAGGTCCAGGCTGCTGTGCATATGTGATCATATGCTGTGCTGGACCATATGATCCAGGAGACCCAGTGGTGCTGAGGTGTCAGTGGCAGATAGGGATGCTGTTTGGAGTCTTTGCCACTATAGGTGAATCATAGAAAACACCTTTGGGATTTTGGAGCAAGGCTCTACCGTCATCTGTAGACAGCTATTTGCTCTTTGAGAGACAGCTCTTAGTCTGCTATTTGGCTGTAGTAGAAACTGAATATTTGACAATCGGCCAAGTTACCATGCTACCTGAGCAGCCCATCAGAGCTGGGTGTTATCTGATCCACGAAGTCATAAAGCAGGACATGCGCAGCACCTATCTGTTATTAAATGGGGGTGGTATATATATGATAGGGCCCACATAGGGCCCCCAAGGCACATGCAAGTTACATGATGTTGTGCAAATGTCTATGGTTTCTACTCCCATTACAATGCCGTCTGCAGCCAAGTATGCACAGTAGCCTTGTGGGTGTTCCCTATGATTGGGTTGACTAAGTAAAAAAAAAAAGACTAGGGCCTGGTTTACTGATGGTTCTGCGTGTTATGCAGATACCACCCAGAGGTGGACAGCTGCAACATAACAACTTTCTGGGACAACCCAGAAGCTACCAGTGAAAGGAAATCTTCACAGTGGGGTAGAACTTCAGCCAGCGCTCATGGTTATACGTTGTTTGAAGGAGAAGTGGCCAGATGTGCTATTGTTCACTGATTCATAGGCTAATGGATTGGCTAGATGCTCAGGGACTTGGAAAGAGCAGGATCAGAAAACTGGTGAGAAAGATGTCTGGTTAGAAGTTCTAATCCACATGCTGGCCTCCAAACTTATACTACTCAGACCTTTGACAGGCCATTGACAAGAACATCAAACAGCTAGAGATTGACATCACTAATCTGAAGAAATTCCTCGTTTCGCTGTCTAAAGAGACCTCCAAAAATTGCAAAGGACTTTATTGGACTTGATTTACTCTTTTACAATAGAAAAGACTGTGTACAGCTCTTGACTGTGTACAGCCCTTAAATAAGAATGTTGCCTTTACATAGACAAGACAGGGATGGTTAAAGAGAGCATGAAAAAGGTCCGAGAAGGCCCTGAGAAAAGTCAGACAGAGAAAGAGAAAGATGAGAGCTGGTACAAGAATTGGTTTTCAACCTCTCCATGGTTGTCAACCCTACTTCCTCCCATCTTGGGACCATTAATTGGGTTATTTTTGCTTACTTCTTTTGGTCCCTGGGCCTTAAATAGGCTAACTTTGTGAAACAACAGATAAATAATTTGGTAGCAAAACCTATTCAGATACATTATCATAAGTTAGCTATGGAGGACCACGAGACTCAAGATGAGGTTGTTACTCTATCTAGGGTGTTCCTAAAACCCATCTCCACCCAACCTAAAAGAGGGACTTCTGCCCCTAGACCAAGCAGAGAGGGGCCACCCAGGACCCCCTCTGACTGGCGATCTGAATTCTTGCTTAGGCTGCGAGGCTAAGCACTGCAAGGGAATATAAATAAAAGATAAAAATATCTCTTTGGGTTCCCTGAGAGACAAGCCTGACTACATAGGGGTTGATGTCAAAAGTATCCCTTCTCCAGGAAAAAGACATCGGGATGGGTATGTCTCTCATGCCTCACTGGACAATGACAGGGGGACCAGAGCCATTACAAGGTCCCCTTTAATTGCTGGAAGTCAGGCCTCTATCCCTGCCTTCGCAAAATTAGAATCACCACAGCCCTTCTATACTTAGAGAAGGGAGGAGATGTCAGGGGCAGCCCTGCTTATACACTGAAGGCCTAAAATCAGCAATAGGTCTGTCATACATGTATACTAACACAAAGTCGAGTCTCTGTGGAAAAACATTGAAACAGATGGCTATAAGCTGTTGTAAACAGGCAGCTTTTGTGGAAATTTACCAGCCTGAGTAGTCGTAGACCTTGTAAATAGGTAGCCTTGGCAGATAATACCAACTTAGATAAGGACAAGTGAATCATAGGCTGAGTCATAGTGATCTGTCCCCTGAACCTTCACCCAGCTGATACCCTATTCTGGAAGATATCTGTCCTCCCCCTGAACACCCACGCTCTGGTGTCATCCCCTTCCCCATGTCCTGCCTTTTTGTGTTTATAACCCCTGTGTGAATAAGTAAAAAATTACGATTTGATTAAAAAAAAGAGACATCCCAAAGTAAATTAAAATAATCTTTGATGATAAAAAAATCGAATATGCAAGCCATGAGCTAGAAACATGTTAATACTTTTACTTTGTACAATTGCTCATAAAAATAAATGGTTAATAGTATACCTTGTAGATTTAACAAACTATAAAAAAAAAAAAAAAAGAAAGATGTCTGGAGGAGAAGTATGTGGGTAGATCTCTCCAGATGGTTGAAGGATGTGAAGATACTTGTGCCTTATGTAAATGCTCATCAAATGGTGACTTAAACTGAGGTGGCATTCTGTAATCAAGTAGATGGGATGACTATTCTGTGGCAGTCAGCCTCTTTCCCAGCCATTCTTGTCATTGCCCACAGACCCATGAACAAAGTGCCCATGGTGGTAGAGATGGGGTAATGCACGGGCTGGGCAACATGGACTTTACCAAGGCTGGCATTGCTACAGCTGCCGCTGAGTGCCAGATCTGCTAACAGCAGAGACCAACACTGAGTCCCAGGTATGGCACTATTCCCTGAAGTGACCAGCCAGCAACCTGATGACAAGTTACTACATTGGACCACTTCCTCTGTGAAAGGACAATGCTCTGTTCTTACTGGAGTAGTTATTCTGGTTAAGGATTTGTCTTTCCTGTACTTAATTCTTCTGCCAAAACCACCATCTGTGGACTTATAGAATACCTTATCCACAGAATACTGTCATGGTATCTACACAGTATTGTTTCTGACGTCACTCACTTCCTAGCCAGAGAAGCAGAATGGTGGGCTCACGATCATGGAATCCACTGGTTTTCACCATGTTTCCCACCATCCTGAAGCAGCTGGCCTCAGAGAAAGGAGGAACAGCCCTTTGAAGACAGAGTTACAACACCAATTAGGTGGCAGCAGCCTGGAGGGCTGGGGCAGGGGTCTCATGTGCTTTGGATCAACATCCAGTATATAATATGGTATCTCCTATAGCCAAGAACCATGATTCTAGGAATCAAGAGGGAGAAGGAATCTAGGAATCGATCTAGGAAGAAAAGGGAATAATTCTGCTCACTGTTACCCCTGGTGACCCACTAGAAGAGATTTCGCTTCCTGTTCCCACAACTTTTAAGTTCTGCTGGCCTAGAAGTTTTGGTTCCAGGGGGTGGGGGACAATCCTGCCAGGAGCCACAACAAACATTCCACTGAACTGGAAGTTCTGAGTTCCCTCTGGCCACTTTGTCTTCAGATGAACTTAACAGACTTAGAAAGGAATAACAGTGTTAGGGGTAATGGATCCAGATTATTACAGGAAAACTGGATGGTTTCTCCACAGTGGAGGTAAGAAAGATTATGTCTGTGGGACAGGAGATCCTTTAGGGTGTGAGTCTCAAACTTCCTAATTCGATACTTTAACCTAGTGAAAGGGTCATTCCAACCCTCTCGACCACAGTTTGAGAATCCCTGTTTTAGGAAGTCTCGTGGTGCTGCCAAGTCCTGTGATTAAAGCCAGTGGGAGGCTACGGTAGCCCTCCAGGCAGGACGACAAAGAGCACACACTTACAGGAATGAAGGTGTGGTTCACTCCTCCAGGAAAAGAGTCAAGACCTGTTGAGATGTTTGCCGAGGTTGGAGAAGTACAGAATGAGCAGCAGGAAGGTAGTTATAAATACTAGCTAAGGCCATGGAACCAGTTGCAGAAACAAGGATTATAACTGACATGAGTGTTTCTGTTATACTTTCCTTAAAATGTATTTGTAATGCCAGGTGGTGCACAGTTTTAATCACAGCACTCAGGAGGCAGAGGCAGGGGGATTTCTGTGAGTTTGAGGCCAGCCTGGTCTACAGAGTGAGTTCCAGGATATAGCTAGGGCTATATAAAGAAATCCTTTCTCAGCCAGGCAGTGGTTGTGTATGCCTTTAATCCCAGCACTTGGGAGGCAGAGGCAGGCAGATTTCTGAGTTCGAGGGGTTTCTGTTTCCACAGTATGAGTACACAGGACAAATCTCAAAGAAGGCTTATTGTCAGTCTCACTGTTGCTTGACTCATCAATGCAGTCTGCTTGTTGCCAGTCTGTAGAGTAGATCTAAAGAGGAAAAAGAAGATTCAGGGTTCTGTCTCTACACTGCATGATGGTACAGGAGTTTCCATTCTCAGTGTAAGACGTTGATGATTGTGAAAACAGGCATTTCCCACTTCTGGTACTCACTCATGCTTCCTTCACTTACCTCCCTTTATACTCTCATTTTTTACCTGCAAAAACCAACTATGAAAGCACAGTGTGTGTGTGACCAAACCCAAGGGCTCATGCATGCTAGGCAAGCAATCTACTACTGAACTATATTCCTAGCCACCTAAAAGATATTTGAACAACATTAAGAGCTAGGCATAGCTGAGCATGGTGGTACATATCTTTAATCCCAGCACTCAGGAAGCAACAGCAGGTAGATTCCCTATGAGTTGGAGGCCAGTGATACCCTGTCGAGGAAGAGGAGGAGAAGAAAGAGGAAGAGGGAGATGAGGAAGATGAGGAGGAAGAGTTTAAACCGTAAACATGGCTGCTGTTATCTACTACAGGTGTATCATGCTTAAAGTGTGGCAACTGGAGACTATATACTATTAAAATAGGATCTGAGGGTATGGGTACAGCTCCAGGGTAGAGCACGTGCTTGGTATAGTGTATACTGAGTCCTTTAATCTCCTGACAACAAATTTATTCGTTACTATTCTGGAAGTTTACTTTTTGCCATCTGGAAGGCACAGTAACTTAGAGGGAACGGTACTGCTACATAAGCCGAACAGACGCCACGTGAGAATGCTTAGGCCAGAATCACAAGTGTTCAAAGTAAACACAAGAACTACCCAAAAGGGTCCGAGGTTGTACCTGGTAGAGTACTTAGCATACCAAAGGCCTGGTTTCACTCTCTAGTACTGAGTAAAAACTGGGGGTGGTAGTACATGCTTGTAGTCACAACACTCAGGAGGTATATATAGAAGGATCAAGAGGAGTTAAAGGCCATCCTCTGATACACAGAGATTGAGTCCAGCTTGGACTGCTTCAAACGGCAGCAAAAATCAGAAGGTCCTATTTCTGTCAGGATATGTTTCATGATGTGGTCATAATTCGCATATACTCAGCACTCATTTTCTCTTGGTTATAAGCCACCATGTTTATTAAAGGTTGAACAATATGTAGGAAACATTGAGTTTGCAACCTTCCTTACACTCATCAGATCTACTATGAGATCACAGTGAATGTAAAGAATTTAGCAGAATGACAACTTTTCCATGTTACATACAACAGTTTCTCCACTGTAAAGTCTTAGGTATTTAACAAGTCCTCAGCAAGTAGGGCTTTTATATTTATGACATCGCATGGCTCCAGGGTGGTATTACATATTAGTGCACTTTAATGGCATCCCAATGGTTCTCACATGTTTCTTAAATTCATGGGAATCTTGAGAACAAGAGAGTGTTCATGTCTTTCACATAAGCTGGTTTGAAGGCTCACCCATACTTCACATTAATAAGGCTTCTCACCAGGGTAAATTCCATCATGATGATTAAGATGTGGAGAATTTTTTTTGTTTTTTGTTTTTTGTTTTTTTTCGAGACAGGGTTTCTCTGTGCATCCCTGACTGTCCTGGAACTCACTCTGTAGACCAGGCTGGCCTCGAACTCAGAAATCCACCTGCCTCTGCCTCCCAAGGGCTGGGATTAAAGGCGTGTGCTACCACTGCCTGGCAGATGTGGAGAATTCTTGAAGGGCTTTCGACATTCTCTCCAACCAGAGGGTTTCTGTTCAGACTGATTTATTAAATGTTCAGTTAGTCGATAAAACGTGTTGTAATTTTTTCCACATTCTTGATACTTAGCGGAAACCTCTCTATCATGAATCTGTGCATGGTGATAGAGGTTTGAGGATATTATGAAAGCTTCCCCACATTCCTTACACCTGTGTGAGTCCTTATGTGTACAGCGAGGCTAGAAGAAACTGGAGTCTTTCCCACAGTACTTATATTTGTAAGTTTCATCCCAGTGTAAAGGCGAATGTGTTCATTACGGTGTGCAGAACTTTTTTTTTAATTTTTTTTATTGATTTATGTGAGTACACTGTAGCTGTCTTCAGACACACCAGAAGAGGGCATCAGTTTGCATTACAGATGGTTGTGAGTCACCATGTGGTTGCTTGGAATTGAACTCAGGACCTCTGGAAGAACAGCCAGTGCTGTTAACTGCTGAGCCATCTCTCCAGCCCCCGTGCAGAACTTCTAAAATATTTTCCACATACCTTGCAATCAAAGGGTTTCTCCACCATATGAGTTGTTTTTTTTTTTTGTTTTGTTTGTTTGTTTTTTGTTTTTCGAGACAGGGTTTCTCTGTGTAGTCCTGGCTGTCCTGGAACTCACTCTGTAGACCAGGCTGGCCTCAAACTCAGAAATTCCCCTGCCTCTGCCTCCCAAGTGCTGGGATTAAAGGTGTGCGCCACCACCGCCCGGCATCCATATGAGTTTTAAAATGTTCATTCAGTAGATAACACCCTTTGTAGGCTTTGCTGCATTCCCTACATTCATAAGATCTCTCTGCGCTATGACTTCCGTAGGTGGAGGAAGTGTGGAAGCTTTCCCACGGAGATCACATTTATAAAGTTTTCTCCAGTGTGTGTTCTTAAATGCGTGTGAAGGTAGGAGGATGCATGGACGGCTTTCCTACATTCTTTACATAAATAGGGTTTCTCTCCAGTATGAACTCTTAAATGTTCAGTCATATTTGAAGGAATTGTGACGGATCTCCCACATAACTTACTTTTGTAAGACTTCCGTCCTGCATGTGTTTGTACATGTGTAGGAAATCCTGAGCACTTAGTAAAAGCTTTTCCACATTTCTTACATTTATAGGGTTTCTCTCCAGGATGAATTCTGAAATGTTCAGTTAGACTTGAAGAAGTAGTAAAGGAGTTTTTACATATTTTACATTCATAAAATTTCTCCCCAGTATGGGTTAGCATGTGACTATTAAGGTTTGAAGAGTACCCAAAAACCTTTCCACAAACCCTGGGAGTCATATTAAAGTTTCCTACAAGCTGATTCCACAGAGAAAGCTCCTGTCTCGTGAATGTTCCCTCACATAGAGTGGGAAAGTGCTTTCTACACTAATTAGAGTCACAGGTGTGCCTTGAGCTTTCAGCTTTCATATGCCTCTTAAAATATGAATGATCTCTGAAGATATCTTTATGTTGCACACAAGCACAGAGTTCCCAAGCACTGTGGCTTCCTGCCTGTTGAAGAAAGAATACATTTAGTAAATGGATTATTCAAAATTAAGGGTTTCAATCATTATGAAGATAGAAATATTATTAGATCCTTTGCATTCTTATTACATAATATAACTTCTGCTGTTGTTTCCAAGTCAAATGATGAAATCCTAATGCAAGAATCATATCATCTGTTCTAACTTTGGAATGGTTCCTATATATCTTCATAAAAAATTTTAAAGACTCTCGAGACAGAGTAACACGCGTGAGGATGCATATATGTAGACACCCTGAAGCTGAAGCTTTCAGTTATGGTCTAACTTTTCACTTCCCTGTACTCAATTTATCCAAATTATTATTCAGTCATATTTTTGTAGATTTTACATTGAGAGATCAATAAATCTATTGCTCATACCATTGGTGCATATTTTAGTTGAACACATATAAACATATGTCTATTGACAGTTATTTTTTGCTTTATTATACATTAAATAGGCTTCTGAAACATGTAAGTCCATCCATGTACTTACTTGGAAAATCAAGTCTCTTTCTTCCCATTTTTCTTTTCCTTCCTTCCTTCCTTCCTTTCTTCCTTTCTCTCTCTCTCTCTCTCTCTCTCTCTCTCTCTCTCTCTCTCTCTCTTTCTCTCTCTCTTTTGAGATGTTTAGGGTTTTTTGTTTATTTGTTTGTTTTGTCTTATATAATTCTGTATTTTTTTTACTCACTCACTTTACATCCTGTTCACTGCTCCCCTCCTGGTCACCCGCTTCCACAATCCTTCCCCCATTCCCCTTCCCTTCTCCTCTGAGTGGGTTGGGGACCCCTGGGTATTCTCCCACCCTGGCACTTCAAGTATTTGTGATGAAGCCCAAACTTTTAAGCAACAATTGACAACATTCACCATATTCAGAATAACCATCAAAGACAGATTTCTCTTGCAAAGGAGCATGCCATTTCTCTTAATAGTTCTCATTTGCATTAATTTTCTACCCATGATTTCCCAATTCTTTCATACTAAGCATGTTATAAAATTGTTTTAAAGAGCCAGGAAGATGGCTTAGCAGATAAAATGCCTGCCATGCAAGCCTGACAACTGATGATCAATGCCACAAAACGGATTCAGTAGCATGCATCTGTAATCACAGCACTTTAAGATGGGAGGCAGAAACGAGAGACTGGTCAGAAGCTCGTGCACTAGCAGACACAAGAGAGCTGCTGTCTCAACATGGTTAAAGAGAATCAACTCCTGACTTCAGCAAGAGGGAGGGCTATGACATACATTTCTCCTGGCATACTTATACCAGTGTGCCTGAGTATGGAGAGAGAGAGAGAGAGAAACACATAAATTAATTGCTTTAAAAATTTGATGTCTAACCGGGCAGTGGTTGCACTCGCCTTTAATCCCAGCACTTGGGAGGCAGAGGCAGGTGGATTTCTGAGTTCGAGGCCAGCCTGGTCTACAGAGTAAGTTCCAGGATAGCCAGGACTACACAGAGAAAACCCGGCTTGAAAAGCCAAAAAAAAAAAAATTGATGTCTAATTATACATGTGGAAATGTGTTTTTGGGAACCTTGAAGGATTTGGTTTCATGATGGGTTTCACATTCTCATATCAAGGGTTTCTGTTTTAAAATGCTGCTCCCCCTACCTACAGCATCCTGAGTAAATGCTACTTATTTTCTACAGTGGAATCTGTAGTCTTCGTAGAGTATGGAAACTAATAAACATCCTTGGTTAATCTTACCATTTACACCACATTAGAAGTTTGTTCCCTCAAAGTATTTTGCATTTTCCATTCTAAAAACAACCAACCAAACAACCATGATAACAAAATTAAGGTTTAGAACTGAGAGATGTGTGGCAGGAGTAGAAAGCAACAAGTCCTGCCCAGTGTGCCAGCGTGTCAGGATAGTGGCAGGAGACTGAGTTTAAGGCCAGCCAGGCTACAGTGTGCGCGGCTACCAAAATAAATAGATAAAATATAAAAAGAAGAAACTATATCTTGATCATTTTAATTAGGTTCAAACTTGGCAAGGGTAGAATTACGAGTCATAGTTTTAAACAGTTTATTACAAATGCTTCTTCCCCTGTCTTCTTTTTTTTCCCCCCAGTGTCTCTCTCTGTATAGCCCTGGCTGTCCTGAGGCTCTGTAGACCAGGCTTGCCTTGAACTCAAGCAATCTGTCTACCTCTGCCTCCTAGGTGCTGGGATTAAAGGTGTACATCACCACTGCCCAACTACAAATCACTTTTTTAAAATGAAAACTGATGGTAAACAAGAACATTATTGCTGGGTGGCGGTGCCACACGCCTTTAATCCCAGCACTTGGGAGGCAGAGACAGGCGGATTTCTGAGTTCAAGGCCAGCCTGGTCTACAGAGTGAGTTCCAGGACAGCCAAGGCTACACAGAGAAACCCTGTCTCGAAAAAAACAAAACAAAACAAAAACAAAACAAGAACATTATCAAGGATGATGAAGAGGAAATATCTTGACATAGCATAGGACAAAATTGTAAAAAGAAAAAAAAAAGAAACTTAACAGGGCATTTTGTGGGATCACAGAAAAGTCTGGGCAAAGTGTAAGAAATTCAGAATTCCTTCTGAGATAAAGACTGGTACCTTTTTATTATTATTATTATTATTATTATTATTATTATTGAGACAGGGTTTCTCTGTGTAGCCCTGGCTGTCCTGGAACTCACTCTGTAGACCAGGCTGGCCTTGAACTCAGAAATCCACCTGCCTCTGTCTCCAAAGTGCTGGGATTAAAGACGTGCACCACCACCGCCCGGCAAGACTGGTACCTTCTGAGGTCAACTCTATATTTGAAAGTTTCATTATAGGACTGAAGATATATCTTAGTAGCAAGAGTGTTTACCTAAGCAAGCTCAAGGTTCAATTCCCAATACTGAAAAGAAAAAAAAAACTTTCATTATGGCTTGATGCGATGGTATACACTAACAACTCCAGTAACCATAAGGTAAAGGCAGAAATATGTTGGGGCCAGCCTGGGCTATACATTGTGGCCCTAAATCAAAGGGGAGGGAAAACAAAAACAAAGAACTTTATTCTATTTCCAGACTTAAGGAACGTCCTGATCACAATCATTTCCCATGAATACTCACCCTGGAAACCTCTTCCCACTGTCTGTAAATCTTCCTCCAACTAGGAGATCAGATTGGGTTTGATGACCTCACATCCTACACATAGGGAAAAAAATGTAGTCATGGAAGTGGTTCATTCTGCAGAAAACAAAGTAATGATAAATTTAGGACCCCCTCCCTTTGCGTGATTGCGTGCACATAATGTGTATGTTGGTGTATGCATGCATGTGAACATGTGTCAGGTGTCATCCTTGATAGCTCTCCACCTTTTATACTGAGGCAGGGTTTCTTGCTGCACACAGAGCTCATCGCTCCAGCCAGCGTAGCCCTACAACTTCCCAGGAGTCTGTCTCTGTCTTCTGAGTGCTGGGGATTACAAGCAGCCACTATGCCTGCCCACTTTTCACCTGAGTTTTGGAGATCCAAACTACAATTCTCATGATGGGACAGGCAAATGCTTATCCACTGAGCCATCTCCCTACCCCTGATGTGTTCTGTTTAGACAAGATCTCTTCCTGGAACTTGGGACTCCTGTCTAAGACTAGGCTGGCTAACCAGTAAACCCCTGAGATCCTCTTGTCTGCACATCCCAAGCACTGGGATTAGAAGTGCATGCCAGCAGTCCAGTTTTTTGTGTTTGTTTTTAAATCTGAGATGGCCTCACAGTATATCTCTGGCTGGCCTAGAACTCACTGTGTAGATCAGGATGGCCTCAGGTTCACAGAGCTTCTGACTATGCCTTCCAAGTGCTGAGATTAAAGGCATCAATCACTTTTCTGGCATCACAGTTTTTTGAGCACACACGGTACCTGGAGCTCACTAATTCAGATAGACTGGCCAAGGAGGCCCCCAGGGTTCCTCCAATGTCCCCCTCCCCACCGCAGGAACTGCAGGTGCAGCCACTATACCTGGCGTTAAATAGTCCTGAGGATCTGAACTCAGACCCTCAGTGCTTGATTGTGAAGCATGTTACTAGCTGAGCCCTCTCCAGTTTTCCTCTTTCTAATTTCTTTTTTAGATTTATTCATTTTATTTTATGTGTGTTTCACCTGTATGTACGTATATATGTTCACAATGTGTGTGCCTGATGCTAGAGATCAGAAAAGGGTAGAGGATACCCGTGCCCTGAGTTACAGATGATTATGAACCACCATGCGTGCTGGGAATTGAACTATGGTCTTAACCTCTAAAGTATTTCTCCAACCAACCAACTAATAATAAGAATAAATTTTTATTTTGTGTATGTTTTGCTTGCATATGTCTGTTTACCACATGCACGCAGTGCCCTTAGGGGCCAGAAGAGGGCACTGAATTCCCTTGAAACATGGGAATTGAATTCTGGTCTTTTGGAAGAACAGCCAGAACTCTTAACTGCTGAGCCATCTCTTTACCTCCCACCCCCACCCCCCGTTTTTTAAAAGGGTTTTTTTTGGGGGTGGGGGCTGGGCAGTGCTGGTGCATGGTTTTACTCCCAGCACTTGGGATGCAGAAGCAGCAGATTTCTGAGTTTAAGACCACCCTGGTCTACAGAGTGAATTCTGAGACAGCCAGGGCTTTACAGAAAAATCCTGTCTTGAGAAACCAAAAATAAATGTATTTTATTTTTATTATTTATTTGTGTGTGTGTGTATCCATTTATGTGTGCACCTGTGTGCAAGTGCTGTTAGAGGCCAGAAGAGGGCATCAGACCCCTACGAACTAGAATTACAGTGGTTGTGAGCTGCCCAGTGTGTGTGCTGGGAACTAAAAGAGCAGCAAGCGTTCTTAAGCAATGAGTCATTACTCTAGCTTCTGGTTTTTTTTTTTTCCCCTTGTTGTTTAAGATAGGCTCTCACATTAGGTAATCCAGGCTAACCAGCCCTGCTGTCTGAGCTTCCCAAGTGCTCGGAGTAAAGGTGTGTGCCACTGCTCCCAGCATCGAAGAGCTGCTTTCTAAAGAATGTACAGGAAATGTTTCAAAAGGACTAAGCATGTAGATCACCTTTTTCTGAACATCTAGATGTTTATCTCTGAACCCTAAAACCCAAATTAAGGCTCATGCACATATTAACAAAACACACTCTGAATCAAACAGAAAATAAAGTGAAACAAAGATAGCTGTTCTTCTATGAGAAAAGCTACACCAGTGTCTTACAGATTCCAGTGTATCAGATTCATCACAATGGTGTGTTAAAATGTAGAGGGAGGAGCCGGATGTGGTGATGCACACCTTTGATCCCTACAGAAGGCAACAGTAAATGGATCTCTATGAATTTGGATCCAGCTTTACCTACATAGAGAGTTTCCGTTTCGGCCAGAGCTATGTAGTGGGACCCTTATCTCAAAAAAAAAAAAAATAGAAAAATTAGAAAAAAAATTAGAAAAGCTTAGGCACTAGGAGTTAGGGGTGTAGCACAGTAGTAGGGCACTTACCTAGCAAGTGCAAGGCCTAGGTTTAGTCCCCAGATCTGCAAAAACAAACAAAAATACGACAAGGGTATACCCAGATTTTCTTACTCAGTAAATTAAAGGAGGAAATGGATGGTTTACATTCCTAACAGGGTGATGGAACTGATAGTGAACCACATTTTGACGACCAGGATACTATATTAAAACTTACAGAGAGGCTGGGGAGATGGCTCAGCAGATAAAAGCATTTGCTGTGCAAGTCTGATACCCGAGTTCAATTCCTGGAATCCACAGTCGCAGGAGAGAATGGACACGTGTACACTGTGGCACATGTATGTCCATGTTCACACACGTATATCATACACACATGTAATTATAAAAAGTAAGAAAATTAACTAACCAAAAAATACCTAATAGGGCATGAGGAGAAGGCTCAATGGATAATGCATCTACTGCACAAGCAATGGAACTGGAGTTCAGGGGCTGGAGAGATGGCTCAGCGGTTAAGAGTGCTGACTGCTCTTCCAAAGGTCCTGAGTTCAATTCCCAGCAACCTCATGGTAGCTTAAAACCCTCTTTAATGGGATCTGATGCTGTTTTCTGGTGTGTGTGAAGACAGCAACAGTGTACTCATATAAAATAAATAAATAAATCATTAAAAAACAAAACTGGAGTTCAAATCCCCAGACTATGGAAAAACCAGGCACAGTAATACACACACACACACACACACACACACACAGAGAGAGAGAGAGAGAGACAGACAGACAGACACATACATATGTACACACTCACATTCACATATTTTAGAAGTCACCTCATACTCCCAATATTAATTTCTAAAGATTAAGAAATTCCAGAAAAAATTTCTAAGATTTATTTATTTATTTATTTATTTATTTATTTTCTGAGACAGGGTTTCTCTGTATAACAGCCCTGACTGTCCTGGAACTCATTCTATAGACCAGGCTGGCTTCAAACTCATAGAGATCCACCTGTCTCTGCCTCCTGAGGGCTGTGATTAAAGGCTCACACTACCACCGCCAGGCTAATTTCTAAGTTTTAAACTGCATGATTCTTTAAGTAGCTTAAGAAGCTCACAGCTTCCTACTCTCCCCGTTGCCCGTTAGAGCCATGCTGTACATACTAGTTACTGTTTCTTTCCCCCCTGTAGATTACCCATCACACTACAGCAACACCTATGTTCAAGCAGTCCTTTTTCTGCTTCATAACTGCCCCAAATGGTGCAGTACTGATGCTGCCAATCTGGCTGTGCCAGAGAAGACATGAAGCACTTCATTTAGATAAAAAAGTTAAAGGTTTCTAAGCCAGATATGGTGGCACACACCTGTAATCAAAGCATTTGAAAGGAGGCGGGATGACAGCAAGCTCAAGGACTCAAGGACAGTCTGGGTTACATACAAAGCTTGAGGCAAGCATGAGTTACAAAGGCCCTATTCTCATGAAAGGAAAGAAAATAAAACAAGAAGTTCTTAATAAAGAAAAAAACTCGCTGGGCGGTGGTGGCGCACGCCTTTAATCCCAGCACTTGGGAGGCAGAGGCAGGCGGATTTCTGAGTTCGAGAGTTCGAGGCTAGCCTGGTCTACAGAGTGAGTTCCAGGACAGCCAGGGCTACACAGAGAAACCCTGTCTTGGAAAAAAAAAACCAAAAAAAGAAAAAAACTCATGCTGAAGTCACTACCATCATAATATCTACATTAAGAATGATTCTTGAGCAAAGTGTGGTGGTACAAACCTTTATCCCCAGAACTTGGGAGGGAAGCAAGCAGGTGGCTCTCTGAGAATTTGAGGCCAGCCTGGTTTACGTAGCAAGATCTAGGCCAGTCAAGGCTCCTAAAGGAAAAAAGGGGTTGGGGTGGCGTGCTAGAGAGGTGAATCAGCACATAGGAGCATGTGCTGTTCTTCCAGAAGTCCAAGTTCAATTCCCAGTATCCCACAGCATCTCACAACTGTCTGTAACTCCAGTTCCAGGGTATCCAATGCCCTCCTCTGACCTCCTTGGACAATGAATGTAGATGACGTATTTTCATACACATAAAATAAAAGTATTAAAAGGATTCTTGTTTGTTCCCCTCCACACAGTTTGATTTCTTTTGAATTTATTTATTTATTTTGAGACAGGATTTTGTTATATAGCTCACATTGGCCTTGAAACCATGCAGCCTGGGTTGGCCTCACTCTCTAGGTAATCCCTCTGCTTCAGCCTCTCAAATGCTGGGGTTATAGGATCCTGACTTCTGTCTTGGGGTTTTCTGAAAGGGGGAATGTAAGAATTCATGTAGGTCAGCCTGGCTATGTTGCTGAGTCTCCTACCTTCACCTCCTGCATATTGGGCTTTCAGATATATGATACCATATCCAGTTCTGTGTGGTACCAAGGATCAAACCCAGGGCTTCATACACGCCAGACAAACACTATAGCAACTGAGCCACATCTCCAGATCCTGTACTCAGCTTCAGAAAGAATCTTCAATTTGTGAAATTGGGAAGAGAAACAAAATTCATACTCGTTTTGCCGCTGAAGCTAAAAACACTGTTGAGGGGGCTGTAGAGATGGTTCCTCAGTTAAGAGCACTGGCTGCTCCTCTAGAGGATCTGGTTCCCAGCACTGAACCCAGAAATGCTCATATCATCTGTTCAAAGGGATCCACACCCCTCTTCTGAACTGTGAACATATGGTGCACATACATACATGTAAAACACCCGTACACATAAAATTAAATGAAAACGATCTGAAACTCCCCTCCCCCCCAAAAAACATTTAAATTTATACATAGGGCAGAGGATGCTGTGTAGACTGAGGTCTCTCCTGTAGTCTTTGAACTTATTCCTGTGGATAAAGATGACTGCTAATTTACTAAATACATCTCTTCCCAGGTGGTGGTGGCACACGCCTTTAATCCCATCACTGAGGAGGCAGATGCAGGAGTATTTCTGAGTTTGAGGCCAGTCTGGTCTACAGAGTGAGTTCCAGGACAGCCAGGGCTACAGAGATAAACACTATCTTGAAAAACAACCCTCCTCCACCAAGACAAAACAAAACAATACAAAATGGGTTTCTTTATTTCTCAGTGTATACAGATTGAGACTACTGATCACTCAGTACACCCAGGATATCACGTCCTCTAAGACACTACAAGAGACAATGGCATTCTTACCTTCTGAGAACAGGTTCTGGTAGTTCTCCAGCATCATCTCCCTCTGGAGTTCTCTCTGAGTTTGATCCATTATAACCCATCCTCTTGGGTGAAGTACACAGCCACATCATCAAAGGTCACAGAGTCCTGAATCATATATGTTTATTACAGACGAAGTCATGAGTCCCAACACTTGTCAGAGACCTGGGGGCTTTCACTGTCTGTCTCAGGGATTGATGCTCTAGGAAACATTTTTTCTTCACTTGTTAAATGTTTTATCCTGCAATCAAAATAGGCAATGCAAACCAGTCGACATAACAAAGATTCATATAAATAACTTTCCAAACTTTACGAAGAAAAATACCCGTGAGCATAGAGGCTGGGCTCCTGATGCCATAGGGTGGAGACCAACCAGGAAGCTTTGTTTTTAGGAGGCAGCAGCCCAGAGGCTGAGGGGATAGTCAACTGGGTGTGGCTATTCTGAAAGGTAAGCCACTCCATAAATAAAACACAACCTTGTTAAAACACTTGTGAAGAGGCCCATGTAGGCCCTGGAGGTCCAGGGTGCTTTTAACAGCCCAGGGGTTTGGCAGAAGTCCTGTCATGGCTGCCTCTGCACCCCCATAACTACTTTGCTCCTCATACATACAGGGCCCTTGGCTCCAAACTAGAGAAGTCATTGTTCGTTTCCTGTGGATATATGGCTTCATGACCCTTCTCACAACTAAACACTCCTTCTCTCTGTTCCCCTGATACTCCTGAGAACATTACATGTACTTTGTAAACAGGCAAAGAACAGTCTTGGGTTGGGAAATACAACTTAGTGGTAGAGTGAGTGTCTAGCATATTTAAGGCTCTAGGTTCAAGTCCAAGCACAGAAAGAAAGAAAAAAGATGTCCCCCTGGCCCCTCCCGCTGCAAGAGAGCTGACCCCCTCCCTCACCAGCTTCAACGGGCTCCCACCTGGCCTGGGCAGCACAGTAGAGCTGGCCCTAGTGTCATGGGCTTGGGTGAGCAGGCCAGAGGGCATGAGAACATGACAGCCTCACCCCTGCTGGCTGGAGCACTTGGGTGAGCTAGCCAGAGCAGTGCTGGAGAGCTTGCCCTGGTGGTGTAGGTGTGAGAGAGCTGACCAACTCAGCTGCTACCGAGGCCCAGATCCAGGGCTTGGAGTTGGCCCACCCCAACATCTACCACATCTATGAACTGCTGGAATTCGTGAAGAGGGCAGTCCTGCAGATCCAAAGCTGCAGGACCTCCATGACACAGGGCAACAGTGATAGTGTAGCAGAAGCCAGAGGCCTGAAACCAGACCAGTGACTCACTGCAATGAACTTTTGCAGGTAAAGATGTGTGGACAAAAAGGTACACTGTGGGACACACTGTAACATCCTGCAGCTTCCACAGTGACGTGTGTTTTAAAATTTAATTTCATATTTTTATTTTTTATTGTGGGGGGAGAGGTTGCAAGGGCGGAGAGTGGATATGAAGGGACAGGGAGATGAGTGGGTTCAAGGTATATGATATGAAGTTAAGAAAGAATCAATAAAAAGTTAAAAAAAAAGACAAGATATTTTACAAAGATCTTTTATTTATTTATACTTTTTGTGTGTAGTATGCATTCCATGTGTGTAATAGGTATTCACATGTGTGGGTACCTGTGTGGAGGTGAGCATGCAGGTATGTGTACTAGCGGCCAAAGGTCAATACTGTTTATTTTCTCAATTGCTCTCAAACTAATTAACTGAGGCAGTGTCTCTCACTTGAAACCAGAGCTCACTTATTCAGCTGGTCTAATCACAGGCTCACTTCAGAGATCCCGTCTCTGCCTCAGAGGCCTGAAATTACAGACTACTGAAGTTAATGCCACCATACCCATCTGGCATTTACATGGTGCTAGAGATTTGAACTCTGGTCCTCATACTTGCACAGCAAGGACTTTACCCACTAAGCCATCTCTGTGGTTCCAGGAATTTTTTAAAAAGAGAACTTGTTTCTTGGGGTTGGAGAGATAGCTCAGTGGTTAAGATTATCTCTTGTTCTTGCAGAGGACCTGGAATCTGTTCCCATCCCAGCATCCACATGGTATCTCATAACCATTTATAACTCCAGTTCCCGGGATTCTGATGTTCTCTTCTGACCTCTGTGGGTATCAGACATGTATACAGTATACAGATATACATGCAGGCAAAATACTCACAAACATAATTTAACACAAGCAAACAAACAAAACTTATTTCATTTGGAGGAGGGTGGCAGTATACAGCCACCACAGCAAACATGGCAGTCAGAAGACAATTTGCAGCATGTAATGTCTGTATCCTGTATCCTGGAACTGGAGTTATAGATGGTTGTGAACCACCATGTGGATGCTAGGAATTCACCTTTTATCATGTGTGTCCATGGGAACTTAAGTATTCAGGCTTGGCAACACATGTCTTTACTTGATGAGCCATCTTACCGGCCCCAGTATTTCCTAAAATACTTATTCTTATATATTCCCAAACTGGTCTCCAACTCACTATGTAGCTAAAGACAGCCTTCTGGCTTCTCCCTAAGAGGATGATCTTGAATTTCTTTTTTTCTCAGTTTTACTTTTATTTATGTGTAAATGTGTGTTTGTGTGTGCACAGGTGTCCATGGGCTGGAAAAGTGCACTGGATTTCCTGGAACTGAAGTTGCAGGCAGCTGTAAGCAAGTGTTGTACCTACTGAGCTCCCTACCCCAAATAGGCTCTTCCTCCTTAAAATTTTGTCAGAATACTTGGAAAAATAACAAACATACCCATGTCACCATGTATAACAATGTTAATCAGTAGTTACTGAGATCCTGAGTGAAATTTCAGATAATTCAACAGTAATTATGGTGTTACTCCCTGGGGAAATTCATCTGGGGACTCAGTCTTGATATCTTGGCTCTACGAAGGTGTAGAGTCACATCTACCTAGATGGAAGTATTTCTACTTGGGGTGGGCACATTTGACACTTGTGACACAGTCTCTGTATACCTGATAAACATCTCCTAGACAGTGGGCCCCCATTCTCTCTGCCTTTTCCTTTCCTCCAGACAGAGTGGGTCAATAGAAAGGAGACCACCTGGAAGAAAGAAAAAATGTGAGAATCCAAAGATTACTACATTTTTCAGTGTCATCTATCATAGTGTCAAACCCATCGAATCTTATATACTTAAAAAATTAGACATGTACACTATTTTAAAAAATACTTTTAGGGTTGTGAGATGGCTCACTGGTTAAGAGCACTTGTTCTTACAGAACGCTTCTTACAGAAGACCCACATTCAATTCCTAGCACCTGAAAAGCCCCCGTGAGGAGAGACCCTCACTCAAGTCACGGGAGATTACAGCCACCCAAAAACTCGCAAGAGACCTAACTTGCTGCAAACCGCAAAAGGCTTTATTTCAGGATATCAGCCGGCTGAGGTTGAGACTCACAAGAGGAGTGTTGACCTCGAGGCCAGAGGGGAAGGGTATTTAAAGGAGAAAACCACAAACCAGGGGGGTACAAACCAGGGGTTTGAGGGGGAATCATAAGAACATCAGCAGACAGTATCATAAAAACAGTGGAAGGTCCCCAGCCCATTAGATCATGTGGGAAACACACCCTGTGTACTTATTTTTTTCAAGAATTTAATCTTGTTTAATCATCTGCATGTGGCCAGCCCGTCCTTGGAACAGCCCAGATGACTGTAGTCAGCCAGTTCCTGGAACCCAGAGCCCAGAGCCTATGAACCAGATGACCTGCATTCTTGGCTCTGCCCTTTTGTGGTCAGCTAAGTTCCTGGAGCACAGATGGCCTGGCTTCAGCCTCTATATGCTAGGGGTCTCAAAAAAAGTTTATTCTTTTCACACCCACATGGTGGTTCACAACCATCTATAACTCCAGTTCCAGAGTACACGACACAGACATACATGTAAGCAAAACACTCATACATATAAAATAAATCTAAAATATTTTAAAAATAAATTTCATATTTGCTTATGTGTAAATATGTAGAGATGCTGTAATACACACATGGAAGATAACTTGTAGAAATCGGTTCTCTCCTTCCACCACATGGGTTCCAGGTAACTGAACTCAGATCATCAGGGTTGGCATCAAGTGCATTTACTCAGTGAGCCACCTTGCTGGTCCTATTTGTTTTTTTTTTCAGACAGGGTCTTACATAGCCTAGGCTAGCTTTGAACTCCTAATCCTTTTGCCTCACCTCTAGGTGCTGAGATTATAAGCTCTACCATGCCTGCCTAGATATACACATTATTGACAGATATTAGAGCAGCTCTGTCTCACCTGGAGCCAGGAAAGAATCATAAGCCATGCCAAGATTCTATAATGGTCTCATTTTACATGTCAAGTACCAGCCTGGATTTTCTTTCTCAAGAGAAATCACTTTTTATGGTGATTAGGCAGTACACCGTTCTGTACATCCAGAGAATGCTCTACAAGAGCTCCATTTTTGCTTTTCAGTGAGTTTATTAAGTATATAACAAGCAAAGCAAACATATAATTAGCATAGAATAGATGGAAGGAAGCATCAAATACATGGCAAAGCACCAGCAAGTTGCATTGCTCAAACATGCAGCAGGACATTGCCTGCAGAAGCCATCTTAAGGCAGCAAGCTGAGACTCAGTGGAGCAAAGTGTCCCTTTCGTGTGATTTCTAAACAAAGAAAACACAAGAATTTCAAAGAAGTCTGCTTCCAGTGGTGCACCACCTCTGTCTGTATACCATCCAGCAAAGAGGTGCATATTCTTAACATCTGAGTTGAGCATTGCTTCACTGCTGACTAGAGGGCAGCTCAGGTCCAGAGTAACACCCCAAGCATCTAGTGGGCTATGACTGTGTTTCAACCGCTGTGTGATTCTTTTGTTCTCCACCTTCTAATTCTCCATCCTCTCCATCTCTTTCTCTCACTCTGTTTTCATGAATCCCTTTCTCTTGGAGGCTCAAACAAATCTCTGACCTGTTTCTAGATAATAGGATATGATAAATATTCCAAGACTTTGCCAATGTAACAAAAATTTGAAGATTTAAAATTGTGTGTGTGTGTGTGTGTGTGTGTGTGCGTGTTGTGAAGATGGACATGCACTTCCCCTAGTGCTTGTATAGAGGTCAGAGGACAACTTTCAAGAGTTAGTTCTCTCCTTCCACCATGGGACTCAGGAACTGAACTCAGGCTGTCAGTCATGTCTATGACACAAGTGCCTTTACCTAATGAGCCATCTCACCAATCCACATTGTTTAAAAATGTTTGTGTGTACGTGCACATGTTTGAGGGTGTGCATGCTCCTTTGTGTCCAATCATCTCATCTATTGGCTCAATCAATCATGGCTCAATCAGCTCAGCTATTACTAAGAACACTATCTTATGCAATAAATCAACACATCAAGATGTGGTTGAGTTTTCTGTATATAAGCTTCAAGATTCTCAAAATTATTTTTTTTCTATACCAATGACCTGAGCATAGGTAACTACAATATTATTTATAAAACTTTAAAACTTAATCATTATGAGCTTTGGCCCTAACTCTATACCTTTATCTATGCCTACCTCACCTCCCTGTGCACTGAGTGTGCGTGTGTGTGTGTGTGTGTGTCTGTCTGTGTGTCTGTGTGCATGCATGCTCCAATGCTTAAGAAGGCAAGACAACTACCTCAAGTATTGTTCCTCAGGAGTATTCCCCTTGTTTTATCAGACAAGTTCTCTCCCTGGCAGAGAACCTGTCAAGTAGGCCAGAGATCCATCTATCTCTGCCTCCTTTTTATGTGGATGCTAGAGACTGAAATCAGGTCCTCAAGCCTGTATGGCAAGCACTGTACTGCCTGGCTATCTCCTCAACCCTACTCTCAAAGTACACCATTTCTTTGGTCCTAACCCACCCTCCAGCTACCACCATCCTCCTTTCTGTGTGAACATTTTCTTCTGGGAAAGGAATACACTAGCCTTTCGACTGCTCTTGAATTTTGTCCATAAAGTTCTCCACTCAATAGTCTTGCTTACTCACCCCAGCTCAGACACCTGACAGCTAAGTCTTTTCCATGTTTCATTATCAACTCTCAGTCCTTCCTCAGTCCTTCCCTACTCTTTAATGCACTTTTATAAATAAATAAATAAATAAATAAATAAATAAATAAATAAATAAATGTGAGCCACCAATCCCAGCATTCCACTGTTATTGTTTTTATTAATTGCTATTGGTATTACCACCATCAGTAGTAATGGTGGTGGTGACAAGCCTGTCACACATGCCAAGCCGAGTGCTCCACCCCTCAGCTATATCTCCAACCCTTTTATTACTTAGAGACAGTGTTACCCAACTTTATCCTGAACTTGGCTCTGTGGTCCAGGAGGACTAGCTATTGTAGTGGTGACTACTTCTTCTCCTTCCCTGCTCTTCCTCCTATCTTCCCTTTCCTTCTCCCCTTCTTCTGGAGAATTACCAACCTCCTGTTCGTAAAGCGCCTGCCTTACAAGTACCAAAGTTCACTCTTCAGATCCCAGGGAAGAAACGTTGGGTGGAACCTGGTGACTTGGTTAGAGGTTGAGAACAGATACTGCTCTAGGGGGAGGCCTGAGTTTGGTCCCAGCACCCATAATGGGTGGCTTACAGCCACCTGTAACTCCAGCTTTAGGAGAATGAGACACCTCTGGCCTCCATAGGAGCCTGTACTCAACATGCACGCACGCACACACACACACACAGACACCACACACACACACACACGAATAAAAATATAAAAAATATAGATTTTTTTAAAAAGAAAGGTTGGATATGGTGGCAGTACATGCTTCTAACAGAGTGTTGGGGAGTAGACACAGGCAGATCCCTGGAGTTCTTTGGACAGTCATCCTAACCTACATGATGAGTTCCAGGCCTGGGAGAAGCCCTATCTAAAAAAAAAAAAAAAAAAGGTAGATAGCGCCTAAGAAATGACTCTTGAGGTTGTCCTCTGGCCTCTACATGCATATGGACATGCATGTACCCACACCCACCCACAAATAAGAACATAAATAAGTTAAAAGAAAGGGTTAAAGAGATGGCTCAGGGATTAAGAATGCGTGACATGCTCCCAGAAACGGCTGTGTTCAGTTCCTAGCATTCATATTGAGGAGCTGACAGCTCCCGACCTCGCTCTTCCCGCAAACCTGGTCGGGCGAGCTGCGACACTGGCGAACCCGGCTACCTGCGTCCTCCCACGACCCCGTCCACCTCAGGACCTCTGTCAAGAGGAGTCCTTACTACCCGTGCGGACCTCACAGCGCGGAACCACAAAGACTCTGAGTCGCTCGCGGAGATTGACTGCTAGAAGGCCGGCCGTGGTGATGCTACTTCCTGTTTGGCTTCACTGCGCCTCCCCTAAGAAGACTGAGGGGTAGTAGTTTAGTTACTCTTGGTAGATGAAGATCAGCTCAGTTAGGGAAGGAAAGGCCGAAGACAGCCTCAAGGAAATGGCCTTTAGGACACTGCCTGTGACAGGGATTCACATGGGACTGAGGTCAGGGATAGATGAGGCAGATGAACCGACCAGAGTGGAGTGGGCGTGGAGGGTACCATGTTGGAAATGCATCAAAGGTCTTTGCTTGATGTTGAGACTGCCCTCGAATTTGCCCTGTACCTGAGAAAAACCTTGAACATCTGATACTCTTGCCTCCACATAGCAAGTGTTGGGATTATACGCTGGCCTCCAACTCAGAAATCCGCCTGTCTCTGCCTCTGCCTCCCAAGTGCTGGGCTGAATTTTTTTATTCATTACATTTTATTCATTCCTGTCCACAGCATGGGTGTACAGGTCAGAAAACAACATGCAGAATTCAATTCTCTCCTCTACCATGAGGGTTCCAGGGACCAAACTCAGGTGGTTTGCTTTGGAGGCAAGTCCCTTTACTTGCTGAGCTCTTTTGCTTGTCCTGGCTATTGTGTGCATGTGAGGTGTGTTTTATGCATATTGGTGGAGTGTGTGTGTGTGTGTGTGTGTGTGTGTGTGTGTATGTGTAGAGGAGGAGATGGAGGGATGTGGGAGGGAACCTCTGGTGTCACTCTTAACCTTTGAGACAGGATCTATTAGTGTTCACAGCTGTGTACACTAGGCTAGCTGGCCTGTGAGTTTCCTGGGAGTATTGTGTCTCTTCCTCCCATCAGCCCATAGGAATATGGAGTCAGGCAACCACATCTAGCTTTACATGGGTTCTGGGGATCTGAACTCAGTTCTGTTTTGAGGCAGGGTCTGGCTGTGTAGATAACTTTTCTTTTTCTTTAAATTCGTGTGTGTAATTTTGTGTGTATGCATGTGCGCATATACGCCATGGTTCTCATGTACAGGTTAGAAGACAACTTTTGGGAGATGGTCCTCTCCTTTCACTGTGTGGAGTTCCAGGGATGGAACTCGGGTTGTCAGGCTTAGTGGCAAGCACCCTTTTACCTCCTGAGCTGCCTTGCCAGCCTGCCCACACATGGCCTTCTTCCTAATATAAGAATCGCATAGCTTACATATACACTTACTTAGCTTTGCCCACCTCAGTGCAATGTGCTGGGTTTTCATTTTGTTCACATCAAAGTATTTTCACAATTTCTCCTCATACCTTTTCTCTGGTCCACCATTTTACGTTCTTTGTAAGTTATTTTGAAGTTAGTTTCCAAGTATTTTTCTTCCTTCCTTCCGTCCTTCCTTTCCTCCCTCCTTCCCTCCTTCCCTCCTTCCCTCCTTCCCTCCTTCCCTCCTTCCCTCTTTCCCTCCCTCCCTCCCTCCCTCCCTCCTTCTGTCCTTCCTTCCTTCCTTCCTTCCTTCCTTCCTTCCTTCCTTCCTTCC
>NW_021604598.1:1583039-1593255 GCF_004785775.1 Grammomys surdaster | reverse complement strand
TCCTTCCTTCCTTCCTTCCTTCCTTCCTTCCTTCCTTCCTTCCTTCCTTCCTTCCTTGTCTTTCTTTTTAGAGACAAGGTAGTCCTGTATGGCTTGAAACTCACAGAGATCTGCTTGCCTCTGCCTCCTAAATATTAAGAAAGATTCAAGGCATGTGCCACCATGCCCAGCCTGTGTTTGTTTTTAAAAATGGAGGAAGTTCAATGCATGGCCTTGCAAAAAGAGATTTCAGAGCAGGCTGATTTTCTTTTTTTCTTTTCTTTTCTTTTTTTTTTTTTTTGAGATGGGATCTCACCATGTTGTCTGTGCTGGCTTGAACTCCTGTGTGGGAAGCGAGTGTAGCGGCTAGTTCAAGTGGTGCCTAGGACGGCTGCCAAGTTTTATTACTAGCACTTGACTTCCTTGAACACCCCTAGAGAGCCACATCCACAGTAGATACTGGGCAGACTCGCTGCCACACACTATCAGGCCATCTGACGTGTAATGTCAAAATCCAATTGAGAGTGCCTATGTGGCAGGCTCTGAGTGGTGCAAGCACAAAGATTTAAAGGCGGTGGAGGAGAGGCTCGAGGACTTTTGCTTAATGGAAGGGTTCCTGAAAAAACGGCTTCAAGAAGAGCTCTGTGTGTCACCATTTCTTTCCATGGGTCGGAGTGGACAGTGACAAGTGGTGGCCCTTACGGGGAAACTCAGAACTCGTTGCAGTCAGGGCAGCTAGCTGGTAAGTTCCTGGGTAAGTGGGACAAAAGGTAGAAGTTCTCAGTTAAGAGACTATAAGGTTCCTGAGGAAGGACGATGGGGAATTCATCATCATCAAGCTCAGTGATTGCTGCGCTTAAGAGCCTGTTAACTTTGGCTAGCTGGGATAAGCTAGGAAAGGATTCACGCTTGTTAAACTCAGAGAAAGGGGAAAGTTCAGAGGAGGAAGTTTCTGAGGAGGAATTGGAGGAGTTGGCCGACGAGTTGGAGTCTACCACCTTGAAAGTGGAGCCTTCAGCTCCAGGACCCCCTCGGCCACTGCCTTATGCTCTTGGCCATAGCTTGTGCCCAGAAGTATGGAAGGAGCTAAGAGCACAATGCTGCTATCCAGTCTTCTAGGATGCTCAAGGGGGACGTTGTCATGAGCCCCTAGACTTTAAAGTCATACAGAGGCTTGCTGAGGGGGTTCGTGCCTATGGTACTAGTGCTGCTTTTGTAGTGGCTCAGCTGGAGTCTCTCCATAGGTATTGCATGACCCCCAGTGATTGGCAGAATTTAACTAGAGCATGCCTATCTCCCGGACAGTATTTAGATTGGAAGGCCTATTTTATTGAATTTTCAGCAGAGCAGGCAGCCATAAATGCTGCTAATGTCCAGCCAGCATGGAGTCAGGAGATGTTGCTGGGGCAAGGCAGGTTTGCCAATCAACAGACTGGTTATCCTCTGCAAGTTTATGAGCAAATTAACATGATGGGAATTAGAGCTTAGAAATCTCTACCAAATAGAGGAGAAGTGCAAGGAAACCTCACTAAGATTATTCAAGGGTCAGTGGAACCATTTGATGACTTTGTGGCTAGAATGGTAGAAGCTGGGGGAAGAATTTTTGGAGACCCTGATACAGCCATGCCTTTATTGAAACAGTTGATTTTTGAGCAATGTACCAAGGAGTGTAGGCAGGCCATCAACCCATATAAGAACAAGGGGCTGGAGGTATGGTTGAAAATCTGTAGGGAGTTAGGGGGAACTCTCTCTAATGCTGGTTTGGTTGCTGCAGTTATGCAAATGACTCGAGACAGAAGTAGCTTAAGGAATGGAAACTGTTTTAAGTGTGGTCAGCCTGGGCATTTGAAGCGGTAATGTCCCGATTACAAACCTCTGGAGGCCCAAGAGCGAGAGCACCTGGGCTTTGCCCTAAATGTAGAAAAGGAAACCATTGGGCAAATGAGTGTAGATCAGTGAAAGATATCAATGGACAGCCTTTAGATGCAGGATATGGGAGAGCCAGGCCAAAAAATGTGACGCGGGGCCCCCGACCTCAGGGCCCTCAAATATATGGGGCAGTAACTGAGAATTGGCCAAGCCTGAGGCCTCCAATGCAATGGAGTTGCCCCGAAGGAAGACAAGAGGGAGTGCAGGACTTGACCTCTGTTCCACCACCAGACTCATATTAACACCTCAAATGGGTCCTCAATTGGTGGAGACAGACTTTCATGGCCCATTGCCATCTAAGACAGTGGGACTGGTGTTGGGGAGAAGTTCAGTTACTATGCAAGGTTTGATGATCCACCCTGGAGTGATTGATCTGGATTATACTGGAGTGGTGAAAGTAATGGTATCCTCCCCTAGAGGGATATCAGCCATCTCTCCAGGAGATAGGCTAGCTCAGCTGTTGCTTTTGTCCAGCTGCCATGATCAGTTTCCTGCTACCGATGTTGAGCGGGGGGCCAAAGGCTTTGGTTCTACAGGAACCTCCGCCATTTTCTGTTCTTTGAATCTTGATTCACGACCATTGTTAAATTTAATTATTGAAGGCAAATCCATTGCTGGCCTTCTAGACACTGGTGCTGATTGTAGCATAATCAGTACCAAGGACTGGTCCTCTGGATGGCCCAAACAGACATCTACACAATTACTGAGAGGATTGGGATATGCCCAAGAGCCGGAAATGAGTTCTTGATTCTTGCACTGGAAGGATGCAGAAGGGCATTCTGGGACTTTCCAGCCCTATGTTCTGGAAGTTCCCGTTTCCTTGTGGGGAAGATATCTTATGCAAGAAATGGGTTTTATGCTAACTAATGAGGGTAAATATAGCCTGAAATCACAAAGTATCATGTCTGGTATGGGCTATATTCCAGGAAAAGGGCTGGGAAGAGAGCTACAGGGATGAGCAACTCCTATTTCTGTTCAGCAGAAACAAGATAGAATGGGAGTGGGTTTTTCTTAGGGGCCACTGAGGAGAGTTTTCCCATATTGTAGAAATCTGAGGAGCCTGTGTGGGTTCCTCAGTGGCCACTTCCCTCAGAAAAGTTACAAGCCGTCCATACTCTGGTGCAAGAACAGCTATTGTTGGGACATTTACAATCATCCACATCCCCCTGGAATACTCCAATCTTTGTAATTAAGAAAAAGTCAGGAAAATGGAGACTCTTGCATGATTTAAGAGAGATTAATAAACAGATAATTGTCATGGGACCAGATCAAAGAGGATTACCCTTACCTTCGGCATTACCTAAAAGGTGGCCTATAATAGTCTTAGATATTAAAGATTGTTTCTTTTCAATCCCAATATATTATAAAGATATAGCTAGATTTGCCTTTACGGTTCACTCCTTAAATCATACAGAACCAGATAAAAGATTTGAGTGGGTTGTATTGCCTCAGGGGATGGCAAATAGTCCCACTATATGCTAGCTGTATGTTGATGCTGCATTGCAAGAAATTAGAGAAAGAGTTCCAAAGATAAAATGTTATCACTATATGGATGATATTCTTATTGCAGCCCCTACAGAACAGTTACTTGATGAGGCTTATGGTTCTATTATTTTAGCATTAAAAAGAAAGCATTTGATTGTGGCTCCCGAAAAGGTACAAAAGGATTTAGTGGTAAATTATTTAGGAACAAGGATCTCATCAGAACAAATGACACCTCAAAAGGTTCAGATTCATATGGATAACTTACATACCTTGAATGATTTTCAGAAATTGTTAGGGGATATCCAATGGATTAGATCTTATCTTTCTCTATCCAATAAACAGTTACAACCCTTGTATGATATTTTGCCTGGCAGTCCAGATCTGAATTCCCCAAGAAAACTTACTGATGAGGCAAAAAGGGCATTACAATTGGTGGAAGAAAGTATACAGAGTGTGGCCCTGAAATGTAGAGATGAAGCCCAAGCCATCCTACTATGCATCTTGCCTACTGTCAGCCTACAGGAGTATTATGGCAAGAAGCCCCTTTACTTTGGGTACATCCTAAGATTTCCCCGGCTAAAACACTGATGCATTTCCCAACCTCCGTAGCTCAATTAGCTATGCTGGAAATACAACAATGTGTTCAACATTTTAGCATTCTGCCAGTAAGTCTGATTGTGCCATATACCTCTGCTCAGATTGAAGTATTAACAGCCACGGTAGATGATTGGGCTATTCTAAGATGCACCTTTAATGGCTCCATGGATAATCATTTTCTAAAAGATCCCATTTTGCAATTTATTAGTGCCCACCCTGTAGTTTTTCCTCATGTCACTCGTACAAGTCCGCTCATGGAGTGTCCTACCATTTTTACTGATGGCTCCAAGACTGGATGTGGGGCTTATTTAGTTGCTGGCTCTAAGCCAGTGACTATACAATTTCCTCCAGCTTCTCCACAAGTTATTGAATTACAAATTGTGATTAAAGTTTTTGATCAGTTTAAGTGTTCTTTTAATTTAATATCGGACAGTCAATATGTGGTCAATATTTTAAAACATTTGGAGATAGTTGGAAAAATTAGTCTTAAATCCACCATTGGAGAGCTATTGGTTAAATTACAAGTACTTATTTGGAATAGAGAATTTCCCTTTTTTGTTCAGCATATTCGTGCCCATACTGGATTACCAGGGCCATTGGCTGAGGGAAATTATGTGGTGGACAAAGCCTCTAAAGCTTGTCTAGTTTTTCTGATTTCCTCTCCCATTGATTTGGCTCAAAGTTTTCATAAACAGTTTCATGTAAATTCTAAGGCTTTGTCCTCTTGTTTTGGTATTTCTCGTGAAGATGCTAGAAATATTGTGAAATCCTGTCAATCTTGTGACCCCTTGATACCACAGGCCAGTGTGGGGGTTAATCCCCGTGGTTTGCGTCCTTTACATTTGTGGCAGATGGATGTTACACATTTTTTTGAGTTTGGGAAGTTAATATATTCATGTTTCCATAGATACTGCTTCAGGGGTGATATTTGCATCCTTACATTCAGGCAAGAAAGCCCGCCATGTCGTTGCACATTGTTTTGAGGCTTGGGGAGCCTGGGGTATGCCAAAAGAATTGAAAACTGATAATGGGCCAGCATATACCTCTGCTTCCTTTGTAAGTTTTTGCAAAATGATGGGTGTCCACCTTGGTCATGGGCTACCCTATAATCCTCAAGGACATGGTATTATTGAGCGTGCTCATCGCACTCTGAAAGAATGTCTTCTTAAACAAAAAGGGCGAATTGCCTCTGGCCAACCGCCCAGAGAGAGATTAGCCATAGCTCTTTTTACCTTAAAATTTTTAACTGAAGATAAGCAGGGGCGCTCTGCTGCTGATCGCCATAGTGATTTTGATTCTTCAAATAAAGGCATGGTAATGTGGAAGGATATCTTGACAGGCCGTTGGAATGGACCTGATCCGGTGTTGGTTTGGGCAAGAGGTTCTGTTTGTGTGTTTCCTCAGGATCAGCGACAGCTGATTTGGGTCCCTGAGCTGCTTATTAGAGCTGTGCAACCAGAGAATTGTGAGGATGATGGTCCTGAACATGCTCTTGTTGATGTGGATGATACCAATGATAAGAAGCAATGAATTGCAGTGGGGTATTATGTTTTTAATTAGTGACTAACATGTCCAAGGCATAATGTTTCCTTTGGGCCTACGCCGGTTTGTGTGTGGCCTCCTTTTGTTTTTATAGTGTTTAATAGTAATTATAATAGTAGCCTTTTAAAATGCAGTAATAATAGTTGTTTTTATATATGTGTTGGAATGCTTCTGCTCATCATTTTACAATGGTTGCCCACATGCCTAGATATGTCCTGTGGCCTGTGGAAGCCCCCTCCGCCATGACTTTATTTAGACCAAAGAGTTGATTTAGTTCAGGAATAAGTAGATGTGCTTATGGAATTAGCTCAGGTGGGTTGTCAGTAGAAATATACTGGGTTATGTGTTACCTCCATACCATTTCAGAATGCAAGCTGTGCCAGTAATCTTTCCAAAGAACTTTCTCAGTATCTTGTAGGGAATTGGTCTGGGGATTTGGACAAGCTGCTGAGAGACCTACGACATTCTATCATCCATATCAATTCAACCCGTGTAGATGCCTCCCTGGCTTCTGGATTGACCAGTTAGATACTTCAAGCAATGTCTCACATCAAAGAATGGGCTGGAATGGGGGGGGATTGCTTTGTGCCTGTTCTTTATCAGTGGCCTCACCTTCTGGTGCATGTGTAACATGAGAGCTTGACAGGCTAAGAATCAGGCCTTGATGGTGCAAGCATTTGCAGTGGTGGAGATGGGTCAATCTCCTGAAGTGTGGCTCGGCATGCTAGAGAAGTAGTCAGAGATGGGTAAGACTCCTTGGAAGTGTTACCTAAGACAAGGACCAAACCAGAGCTGTTTGACTCCCGATGACGGGTAAGGAACATTGTTGCGAGGGACAACCTAAGACAGGCATTCTCTCTGCCAAAATTTTATAAAGAAGGAGGAATTGTGGGAAGCGAGTGTGGTGGCTAGTTCAAATGGCGCCTGGGACGGCTGCCAAGTTTTATCACTAGCACTTGACTTCCTTGAACACCCCTAGAGAGCCACATCCACAGTAGATACTGGGCAGACTCGCTGCCACACACTATCAGGCCATCTGACGTGTAATGTCAAAATCCAATTGAGAGTGCCTATGTGGCAGGCTCTGAGTGGTGCAAGCACAAAGATTTAAAGGCGGTGGAGGAGAGGCTCGAGGGCTTTTGCTTAATGGAAGGGTTCCTGAAAAAATGGCTTCAAGAAGAGCTCCGTGTGTCGCCATTTCTTTCCGCGTGTCGGAGTGGACAGCGACACTCCTGGACTAAAGTAATATTCCTGCCTCACAGTAGCCTGGACTCTAGGCTAGTGCAGTGTGATCAGCTTGGAGTGTATCAAAGTATTTTAAAAAGATCAACTCTAGTCTGCCAGGCAGTGGAGGCAATGCCTTTAGTCCCAGCACTAGGTAGGCAGAGACAAGTGGATCTCTGAGCTCGAGACCAGCCTGGTCTACAGAGTGAATTCCAGGACAGCAAAGGCTACACAAAGAAATTCTGTCTTTAGCCGGGCAGTGGTGGCACATGCCTTTAATCCCAGCACTTGGGAGGCAGAGGCAGGCGGATTTCTGAGTTCGAGGCCAGACTGGTCTACAGAGTGAGTTCCAGGACAGCCAGGGCTACACAGAGAAACCCTGTCTCGAAAAACCAAAAAAAGAAAAAAAAAAGAAAAAGAAATTCTGTCTCTAAAAAACAAAAACCAATAAAACCAAACAAAAAAGATTTAGTACAATCATGTGTGGTCATGTGTGGTGGCACATACACTAATTCTGGTCCTCAGAAAGCAAAGACAGGTGGGTGGACCTCTGAGTTCAAGACAGCTGGGTCAACACTGTTGAGTTCCATCTAGAGCTACATAGTAAGACCCTGTCAAAAAAAAAAAAACAACAAACAAACAAACAAAAACAAAAAAACCACCCTACTGGAGAATGAAGTTCACTTCTTAGATTCTGCACTAGGCTTTATCTGAAAATATTCCTAACAGAAAAAGTTCCAAATGAAGCTACTCTGACCCACAAGGTTCAACATAGTCTCATTCATATATCTCCTTTTTCAAATTTCAAAATGTGTAATTTTAGTCCCAAAATGGACTATATTTTTTAATTGCAAAACTATCTGACATATTCAGAAAATTTAAAAATTGTTTTGAAGTTACCTGAAGTCAGTGCATTTCTACTCTTTGGAATCACAGAAGGCTGGGCCTTTTGTTGAATGAAAACAGGTGATGGCAGTGCCTACCATTGCCTTCTGCAGTTGTGTATGTGTTTGAATGGGCATGTGGAGGTCCCAGGCCAGCATGAAGAGGCCTTTTCACTTGCTCTCCACCCTAGTCACTGAGGCAGGGTCCCTCAACTGGCCTTGCTAGCCAGACTGCTTTGGAAATCCCACCTTCTGAATGTCGAAATTACACGTGGGCAGCCATACCCACGCCTTATTTATTTGGTTTCTGGAGATCCAAACTTTGGTCCCCACACTCGTGACACAAGTGCTTTATCCACTGAGCCATTTGCCAGTCCTACTATCCACTTTATAAGCTAATATTTATTCATGATACTTAGATTTGAGAGTAGGTTTCAATCAATTATTTCTCTGATACATATCAAATGTAGATATGTATCAAAATTTTTAGATCTAAAAGCTCGAGAGTTGGCTCAGTGGTTAAGAGGACTGACTACTTTCATAGCTCCACCTGCAGGTTTGATTCCCAGAACCCACTTGGTGGGTCACAAACATCTGTAATTCTAGTTCCAGGGGATCCAACACCCTCTTCCAGTTGGTCTCCATGAGAACCAGGCATACACATGGTACACAGATATATATACAAGCAAAATACCCATATATATAAAATACACTAAAAAATGTAAAGGTCAAATGTAATGTTAAATCCAGACCTGCAGAGGAAAGTTCTGTTTCCAGGAAAACAGTGTTGGTTTTAACTATGTGACACTTTATACAGAAGCTGTCCACATTAGATTAGCACCAAGGAAACAACAAATTCAAGTTTTATAATAACTCCTCAGAGTCCCGTTTAACATACATGTAATTATGGCTGTTTTTGTTGTTCTTGTAGGTGTTTTGTTTTTTTGTTCTTTTGGTTTGAGACAGGGTCTCACTACTATGTAGCTCTGGCTGTCTGGAACTCACTCTGTAGACTTGACTGGTCTTGAACTCAAGAGATTTACCTGCTGCTGCTTTCCCACTGCCCGGCAGGCTGTTTCTTATTTTTTATTTTGTACGTGTGTGTGTGTGTGTGTGTGTGTGTGTGTGTGTGTGTGTGTGTTTCTATGGTACCTGTGTGTAGTTCAGAGGACAATTTTAGGTAATTAGTTTGCTGTTTCCACCCTTTAAGTCCTAAAGATCAAACTTGGATAGTCAGGTTTGGTGGCAAACACCTTTCCCAGCTGGTCCATCTAACTTGCCCTGGAAGCTTTGTCTATTCCTTGTTTTATGACTTTATTGCCACTTTGTTCTCTAAAGCCTCTTCCAAGATAAGGTTGGTTTTGTTGTTGTTGTTGTTGTTGTTGTTGCTTTTGTTTTTGAGGTAGGATTTCTCCAGCCCTGGCTGGTCTGGAATTACTACGTGGCCCAGGCTGGCCTCAAACTCACCTGCTGCTGCTTCCCCAGAGCAGGAAGTAAAGTTTTGTGGCACCACACCTGGCCAGGCAGTGTTTATTATCCAGTTTCCTTAAGAAACAGTTGAGGAATGTTTTGATTTTCAAAGCCTCTCACTTTGTAATAGACTCCAGCAGATTCCGTGATGGTATTTATCATCGGTCAAACATTCCCCCATCCTTTCTCCAAACCAAAGTTGGATTTTCACTGTTTTCTACATCAACAAAAGAAAGTGTAGGATTTAAAAATTTAACAAAGCCATTTGTTCTCTGCCACAATGAACTCTGTATTAGACTTAGAGGGTGGGATATAAAGAAGTTGTGTTTCAGTACAGATTACAAAGGGAGATCATGAGGAAGGTGACAGTTTGGGTTCTCTTGCTTGGCTCAGTGCTGGCTTTGTTGGATTCTGAGTAGTTATGTGAGTGTGTCACCAGACACACTTGAGTAAAACTGCAGAGCAACCCCACTCAGGACACAAAGGGTCTGCCTGTCTTCACAGGTGCACAGGACGTTGTACTGGAGATCCATGTAGAATCCTTGCTCTAGGTAAACACAAGGGATGTGAACCCCATACTTTTAATTGATAAATACATCCCCTCACTTCTTTCTTTTGACAGGGTCTCCTGTCCCCCAGGCTGGCACGGAACTCTAGATATAGCCAAAAATAGCCCTGAACTTCTGTCTCTCTTCCTTTCACATTCTGAGTGCTAGGATTACAGGTGTGAAGCAATGGCCTGGCTACTATCACACACACACACACACACACACATATATATATATACACACACACACACACATACACACACATATATATGTATACATACATATGTATGTATATATGTATATATACACATACATATACACAAATATATGTATACATACATGTGTATGTATATGCATATATGTGTATATATACATACATAAACATATATGTATACATACATGTGTGTATGTATATGCATATATGTGTATATATGCATACATATATATACATACACATATATGTATACATACATGTGTGTATGTATATGTATATATGTATATATGTGTGTAGATATATATATACATACACACACACACACACACACACACACACACACA